>NW_027645102.1:22500-24990 GCF_032717465.1 Coenobita brevimanus | reverse complement strand
AAGAAATTAAGTTCAAATTTATTTGGGATGTCTGTTCCACTGAAAATACCTCCACCGTTCCTAATTTTCGTCTAGGAGATTTCGATGGCTTAAGAGCTTATTTTCGAACGGTATTCCACAGGGAGATTAGCTATTTGAGGGAATGCCAGGTCAGTGGGGAACCCCAGGTCATAGGTCAGGCGCAGGAAACACCTGGGGATGTCCGTCAGGTGTCTGTGAGGGGGGAGGTGGTAGATAGGAATGTAGTCCAGGTGACGGAAATTAACTCAGCTCCAGTACCAAACAGACGTTCAACCAGTGAGAAGTATAACGAGTTAATAAATATAATACACGGAGGCCAAGATAGATATATTCCTTCAAAACCGTTTAGAACTAATAATTCAGAACCAAGATGGTTAAATAACAGATTAAAATCTCTCATAGGCCAAAGGAAAGGAATATATAGAAAAATAAAACGTGGAGAGGAACACTTACGTAACCGATACACGATTTTAAATAGAGAAGTAAAGAGGGAGATAAGAAAAACAAAGAGAAGTTATGAAATAAAGGTTGCTAGTGAATCAAAAGAAAACCCCAAGGGTTTTTATCAAATGTACCGAACGAAAAATAAAGATAGGATAGGACCACTCAGAACAGAATCAGGTGACATTACCAGTGAAGATAAAGAAATGTGCTCCATCCTAAATAATTATTTCATATCAGTATTCACCAAGGATAATCTAAGCCTGGTCCCTCAAGCAGCAAATATTTACGATGAGAATACGGAAAATATTCTTAGTAAAATAACCATTAGTAAGGAGGACGTATTGAAAGAAATTAATAAGTTAAAACCTCAAAAATCGCCAGGTCCGGACGATATATATGCAAAAATTATAAAAGAAACCAAAGACGAATTATGTCAGCCACTTTTAACGTTATTTAATGACTCTTTAAGTTCAGGAGAAGTTCCAGAGGCGTGGAAAACCGCAAACGTAGTGCCCATCTTTAAAAAGGGTGATAAATCAGCTGCGTCGAATTATCGTCCGATAAGTCTAACGTCAATAGTAGGAAAAATGTTAAGAGTCAATTTTGGAAAATAAGATTAGAGAACACTTAGAAAGATTTAATCTTATAAACGAAAGTCAGCACGGATTCAGGCAAGGACGATCCTGCCTCACAAATTTGTTGTCATTCTACTCGGAGGTATATGAGGCAGTAGATAGCAATAAAGCTTACAATGTTATTTATCTGGACTTTAGTAAAGCTTTTGATAGAGTCCCACACGAAAGGTTAGTTAGAAAGGTTCGAGCACACGGTATAGACGGCGATATCATAAAATGGATAGAATCCTGGCTGAAAGGACGAAAGCAGAGAGTATTAATAAATGGAACTAAGTCGGACTGGGGATTAGTAACTAGCGGTGTACCACAGGGTTCAGTACTCGGTCCCTTATTATTTATCATATATATAAATGATCTAGACTTAGGAGTCAGTAGCAGCATCAGCAAATTTGCCGACGATACAAAAATAGGGCGTATCATTAACTCGACTGACGGTTGCCATAACTTACAAAAAGACCTCGATACATTGTCCAAATGGTCTAAAACTTGGCAAATGGAATTTAACGTTGAAAAATGTAAAGTACTTAACGTAGGCAAGACCATTGGAGATACTAAATACAGCTTAGATAACAAAGAAATTAGCAAATCGGAATGCGAGAGAGATCTAGGAGTTATGATTAGTAACGACCTTAAACCAAGGCAACAGTGTATTAATGCGAGAAATAAAGCAAATAGGGTCCTAGGATTTATTTCGAGAAGCGTGAGCAATAGATCATCTAAAGTAATACTGAAACTTTATCTAGCATTAGTAAGGCCACATTTAGACTACGCAGTACAATTTTGGTGTCCTTACTATAGAATGGATATTAATTCGTTAGAAAATGTACAGAGAAGAATGACTAAAATGATACATGATGTCCGGAACCTGTCATATGAGGACAGACTGAAAAGATTAAGTCTGCATTCGCTAGAGAGGCGTAGAGTAAGGGGAGACTTAATTGAGGTGTTTAAGTGGATGAATGGTATAAATAAGGGAGATATTAGCAAGGTACTTAAAGTGAGCATACAGGATAGAACTAGAAATAATGGTTTCAAACTAGAAAAATTCCGTTTCAGAAAGGTAATCGGTAGAAATTGGTTTGGTAATAGAGTAGTAGACGAATGGAATAAGCTACCTAGTAAAGTAGTTGCTGCCTCTTCCATTGAGAGTTTCAAGCATAGGCTAGATAAGCATATGACAAGTAAGGGGTGGATATAGAATAAAGAAAATCTTATAACCAATACTAATTCAAATTTTTTTTCTTTTAAGGTTACACTGTGATAGTCTCTATTCTCCTTTCACACTTTCCTGTAAAATGTCCACGCCAGTTTTTCTATACGGCGTGGTGTTCTTTCTGACTTTTTCCTGCCGGCTTCGGCTGGAGGGTTTGGAGGGCGGGGGAGAGCCTTC
>NW_027645102.1:0-20000 GCF_032717465.1 Coenobita brevimanus | reverse complement strand
TCCTCTCACGGGCATAAAAGAAACTCGAGCCTTTTCTAAACAAAGACAATCACGGGAAATTTATCGCCTCTGTCTTTTTATGTTATTTTTTTTTACCGGACAATAAAAGTGCAAAATTCTACACACCTGAGGCCAGCGTCAAAGGTACGAAGTATAATTCAGTTCTTCCATTTGATGGGAATGATAAGGTGGTTCATTTCACGTGTGTTTAGTTTTTATTTCCGCCCCGTGGTGTATAGTAGCTAGTTATCATATAATGGTGATAATAATGACAGTGGTAATAATAATAATAATAATAATAATAATAATAATAACACAATTATAATAATAACAATAATAATAATAATATAATATAATATAATAATAATAATAATAATAACAATAACAATAATAATAATAATAATAGCAATATGATAATAATAATAATAATAATAATAATAATAATAATAATAGCAATATGATAATAATAATAAATAATAATAATAATAATCACATAATACCGAAAACAACAGCTATAATAATTATTATTATTACTATTATCATTATGATTATTATTATTACACCACCTCCACCACAACAAGTGCTACTACCACTATTACTACTACCACTGTAGTAGTGTCGGAAATAGTAGTAGTAGTAGTAGTAATAGTAGTAGTAGTAGTAGTACTAGTAGTAGTAGTAGTAGTAATAGTAGTAGTGGTAGTAGTAGTAGCAGCAATAGTAGTAGCAGTAGTAGTGTTTGTTGTTCTTTTTCTTCTTTTGGTTCTTGTTGCTGTTCATGTTCTTATTATTGTTGTTGATTTATATGTTTTTTTTTTTTCTTATTATAAAAACAGCAGCAGCACCAGGCTGACATGAACGTGAACCCAGTAGACTGCAGGCTGAAGCTGCCTTCCTCCTGCAGTCCACCATCTTGCTTTGGGGGATACGGAGGGAGTTGAGGGACATTAGCATAGCCGGGCAGGATGGCCGACCGGTTATATGGGTGTCACCGAGTGAAGGCGTCCCTCTCCATCACCACGGGGCAAAACAACGTAATATAAAAAAGCTTGACTTAAAGATGCCAGGCGTCAGAGAGAGAGAGAGAGAGAGAGAGAGAGGACTGAAGCTATATTTCACCTCTCAAGTTCAAGTAGTCTATCTTGAAGTATCTATCTACCTTCCTATGGCCAGACGCTTTAATCCCGTAAAGGGTGGCCACAGACAAATAGCCTCCATGTCACCCTGTCCCCTTCCCTCAGGCTGCCTCTCTCCATCCCATCCCTTCATCTTATCTCTGGTCTCCCTCTCCCCCTCCTTCCTCCACCTCACACACTCACATACTCTCCTAGTCAGTCTCTCAATCTTTATCTTACACTCCCTTCTCTCATATACCTCTCCATTCAATCCCTCCATCTCATCCTGTCTCTCTCTCCCCTTCCAGCCTTCACCTCTCTCACATACCCTCCTAGTCAGTCTCTCATTCTCCATCGCACCTCCCTCACATATACCTATCCACCCAATCCCTCCATCTCATCCTCGGTCTCCCTCTCCCCCTTCCCCTCCACCTCACTTACATACACTCTCCCTGTCAGTCTCTCATTCTTCATCCTCCACACTGTCCGGAAATTAACCACAATATTTTGAGCCAAATATCCTGGACGATTATTTAAAACTCTAGTTGGCTGTGAAATAATATTGTTTGATAATAATATGTCGCTTTGATGATGATGGTGGTGATGATTGTAGTGGTGGTGATGATTGTGGTGATGATGATGATGATGATGATGATGATGATGATAGTGGTGATGATGATGATGATGATGGTGGCGGTGGTGATGATAGTGGTGGTGGTGGTGGTGGTGGTGATGATGATGATGATGATGATGGTGGCGGTGGTGATGATAGTGGTGGTGGTGGTGGTGGTGATGATGATGATGATGATGGTGGTGGTGGTGGTGGTGGTGGTGGTAGTGTGTGTGTGTGTGTGTGTGTGTGTGTGTGTGTGTGTGTGTGTGTGTGTGTGTGTGTGTGTGTGTGTTTATTCATATCAGTTGTATGCATTTTACTTCTCTGTCTGTCTGTCTGTCTGTCTGTCTCTGATTGTCTGTCTGTCTGCCTGTCTGTCTGTCTGTCTGTCTGTCTGTCTGTCTCTCTCTCTCTCTCTCTCTCTCTCTCTCTCTCTCTCTCTCTCTCTCTCTCAAAGTGGAAATGAACAGTTGTTATTGGTAAAATCTGATCGAGTGTTAGTACTCAGTAAAACACACACACACACACACACACACACACACACACACACACACACACAAAGTAGAACGTAAATCCTAGCTTGTTAATAAAATTCCTTCCCGCACGGGTACAAAAACAAATAAGAATTTTTAGGTGAAATGAGTACTGCAGGAAATTACTCATCTCTCTGCCTTTAATATCTCTCCCATTGATCCGAGAGAGAGAGAGAGAGAGAGAGAGAGAGAGAGAGAGAGAGAGAGAGAGAGAGAGAGAGACAGACAGACAGAGAGAGAGAGACTCTAAATAGTACATAGTTCTTTCCTTTAATGAGAATATAATGGTTTACTGAACATGTTTTGTTTATTATTACATGCTGATGAAATTATTATTACTATTATTATTATTATTATTATTATTGTTGTTGTTATTATTATTACTGTTGTTATTATTATTATTATTATTATTATTATTATTATTATTATTATTGTTACTATTATTATTATCATCATCATTATTATTAGTCGCAGAAGTAGTGGTAGTTGTATTAATACCAGTAAACTGCGCTTTGTAAGTGCACATTTTCTTTCTCTTTCACATTTTCTCCCAGGATGTGCATATAGCGAGACGCCGTAGCATTTATCACGCGCAATGTTCAGTTCTCTGGTCCGAACTTGCCGTGTCAATGAACTGCGTCGGTAAAGGCTTGGCTATTGATCAAATGATAAAACCCAGAATTGGAGCGATTACCCTTGCTGATTTCACCCCCTAAACATAGAAAATAAAAAAGTTCACATAAAATTATGAGCGTAATTTCCGATATTTAATTGTTAGAATTCATGCAAGAAAACATGGTGTTACAATAGGAAATCTTTTTTTAATTCGAATTCATTGTGGAGCATTTCAACTGAAGCCCTCGGTACATTCCCTTGGAAAGTTGAGATTCCAAGGGGTTCCTTTGGTCTCATGAGTAAATATATAGCTAAACACAACATTTACTGAATGTATCTACTACGGTACCTGCAGAAAGAATCTCTTCTCTAACTCACATAGTATAAAAGTTATTAGCCTCTGAAAACCATCGCTATGGGGCCGTGCCGTGTAGGGCCGCGCATATCTCACCTGAACGTAAACATCACTCAGCCATGCTCATCATACAGCTCTTGCTCGTTTCGTTCGCTGCGTTTGCTTGCTCGTAATTATCGGTGTTAATTGTCATACCTATAATGATGGTCATAGTGGTATTGGTATTATTATTACATTATTATTATTATTACATTATTATTATTATTATTATTATTATTATTATTATTATTAGTTGCAACGGCAGGCTCATACGAACATGAACCCAGTAGACTGCAGGCTGAAGCTGCCCTCCTCCTGCAGTCCACCATCCTGCTTTTGGGAGATAGGGATGGAGTTGAGGGACGTTTGTAATACCGGGCAGTAGAGCCGACCGGTTATACGGCTGCCACGGCGTGAAGGCGTCCCTCTCCATTACCACGGGGTAAAATAAAGTAATATAAAAAGGCGAGTCTTAAAGATGTCAGACGTGAGAGAGAGAGAGAGAGAGAGAGAGAGAGAGAGAGAGAGAGAGAGAGAGAGAGAGTCCATACATCAGAGTCGTCCCTGACAGAGAGAGAGAGAGAGAGAGAGAGAGAGAGAGAGAGAAACTTTCACCTAAGCACACCTGACACCAGTCCCCTCTTAACGTGATGGAAAACTCTATCAGAAATCTATAGACATTCTTCTCCATTAACTTTTGTCTCTCTTTCTTTAGCCATATATTACTACACCTGCACTTGCGAAAGGAGAGAGGGAGTTATGCTTTGTGTGTGTGTGTGTGTGTGTGTGTGTGTGTGTGTGTGTGTGTGTGTGTGTGTGTGTGTGTGTGTGTGTGAACAAAATAAGCAGTTTTAATCCTATTTTAATTAACGCTTGGTGGAAGAGTCATGGGTCAGCCAAGAGGAAGACCTATTATTAACAGCAGTACGTCAAAGGTCAAAGTCAGGGAGAGAGAGAGAGAGAGAGAGAGAGAGAGAGAGAGAGAGAGAGAGAGACTGCTGGATGAAACGACGTGAGAAAATTAGAAGACCAGTTGTGAAAGAATGAGAGAGAAAAAGGTGAGAGTGAGCTGAGAGAACATGTTTTGTATTGAAAAAGTGGTTGCATAAACAGGGGTGAGGATAATGAGGTAAGAGTGGGCGCGTGTGTGTGTGTGTGTGTGTGTGTGTGTGTGTGTGTGTGTGTGTGTGTGTGTGTGTTTATCCATACCCTTTCATGCACGGACTCCAATCGAGTCATTAAATACCATCCCGTACAACGCACCATGATGCACATCGTGTCAAACAAAGGAGGACACAAGTTTCCCGCCGATGTGTGTCATATTTTGGTATGTTTTTTTACCCGATTCGTGTCAAGGTGTGCTTTATAGGTTGTTAAACAATCTAACGACTCGAACCAGCGCCTGAGAGAGTTAAGGTAATGTGATACAGTCATTATGTGTGTGTGTGTGTGTGTGTGTGTGTGTGTGTGTGTGTGTGTGTGTGTGTGTGTGTGTGTGTGTGTGTGTGTGTGTGTGTGTGTGTGTGTGTGTGTGTGTGTGTGTCCTCTCCTCTGTATGCAATATAGTACCGTACACAAACAACAGCACACAACACTTCAATATTGCAATACATTATCGTATGTAACTCTTTTCATCTTAACTTAACCTAGATTTTCGTCCCTTTGTAGTTTACTTCACGTAGCTCAGTACCAGACTAAAATAATACCAAGACCCTAGCTACATTATTTCATTAGAAAAAAGAAGTGTGTGGTAATCATAGGGGCATTTGTCTTCTTAGTGTAATAGGAAAAGTATGTGGTAGGATGCTTATTGACAGAGTTAGGGAAATAACAGAGGATTTAGTTGGAGAAGAACAGGGAGGTTTTAGGAAGGGAAGAGGTGGTGTAGATCAGATATTCATTCCTAGATCTTTAGTGGAAAAATTTCTAGAGAAGGGAAAGAAGTTGTATGAGGCCTTCATGGATTTGGAGAAAGCATATGACAGGGTGGATAGACAAGGATTGTGGAAAGCATTAAGAGTATATGGAGTAGATGGAAAGTTGTTGAATGCCATGAAGAGTATGTATGAGGGTGCTAAGGCTGCAGTGCGTGTGGATAGTGAACTGAGTGAGTTTTTCTATTTGAAGGTTGGGTTGAAACAGAGATGTGTCATGTCTCCATGGTTGTTCAATATGTACATGGATGGGGTTATAACAGAGATACAAGGTAGAGCAGTGGATGTTGGAGTGGCCCTAGTGAGAGAGGGCAGTTTTTGGAAACTCCCTGTACTGTTGTTTGCAGATGATACTGTGCTGTTAAGTGAAGACGAAAGGGAGCTGCAAGGCTTGGTGGATGAGTTTGGGAGAGTGTGTAAGAAACGGAATCTAAAGGTGAATGTAGAGAAGAGTAAAGTTATGGTCTTCGAGAGAAGTGAAGTCAGTGAATGTGTACAGTGCAGTGAGGTTGGATGGTGAGGAAATGGAAAATGTGAGTACGTTTAAGTACTCGTACTTGGGTAGTGTGATGAGTAAGGATGGAAGTTTAGAGGATGAAGTGCTTGAAAAGGTACAACAAGGAAGAAAGGTTGCTGGTTCCTTGAAGGCAGTGATAAGAAACAGGGAAGTGAGCATGGAAGTGAAAAAGTTACTACATGACAGTATTGTGATGTCAAATCTAACGTATGGAAGTGAAGCTTGGGCGTTGTTGGAGGGACACAGGTCAAGAGTGAGGGCAGTGGAAATGAGTTATTTGAGAGGAGCATGTGAAGTTACATGGAGAGACTGACTGACAAATGAGGATGTGAAGGAGCGTTGTGGTGTGGATGTGGATGTCATAGGAAGCGTTAGGAGAAACACACTGAGGTGGTTTGGCCATGTGGAGAAGATGGAGAATGAGAGACTGACGAGGAGAGTGTACGTGAGTGAGGTGGAGGGGTAGAGCGGGAGGGGGAGGCCAAGGATGAGATGGAGGGATGGAGTGGAGAAGTATATGAGAGGGGGGGTGTGAGTTGGAAGCAGGGCAGTGAAATGGCGGGGGACAGGGCGACGTGGAGGCGATATGTTTGTGGCCACCCCATATGGGATTAAGGCGTCTGGCATTAGATAGATAGATAGAAATCCTCGTGATTAGCATTATATTCCCGTGTACATCTATTATTACAACTCAGTATTCAAGATGGTGAGATGGTATTTTTAGGCCAAGTTGAACTGAAGGGTATGATGATTGACAATGAATTAAAAAGCCTTCACCTAACGTGGCCTTATCTAAGAAAAATCATGATATAACCCATCCTCCCCCTAAAAAAGCAACTACATAGCATAACAAAGCCATGATCTAACCTGTAGCCTGAACTAACTAACTAATCTTTAGCCTGGCCTAACTAACTAATCTTTAGCCTGGCCTAACTTAACTAACGTCCCCTAGAAGCAGAAAATTGTACTCAACCTGAACTAAGGAAATCATTGTCTAGCATTACAAATTCGCTACATAGCCTGATAAAGCAATTATCAATCTTGTAGCCGAATCTAACTATCTTGCAGCCCAGTCTAACTTAACTCTCACTTCACCTAAAAAGACCTTATACGTACCGTACTCAGTCTAAGAAAACCATGGCCAAACACAAAAAATATCTAACCAAACAAAGTACTTATCTATCCTACAATTTATTTAACTAATTGGTAGCCCAGCACTAAGTTGACTCTTACTTAACCTAACAAGGTCATATGTTATACTTAACCTAATTTAATAGAGGACAGTAATAAATGCGCAGGAAAAACAAATTATACACTATTACAAGTGTTGTATCTTCGTTATTGCTCATTTGCTATGGATGTATCATAGATGAAAAGGTGTTTGGATAGATAAGCACTAACTACAAAATACTTTAAAAATAACAAGTATGGACTGAAAGTAAAATGATACCATCAAACTTCCTTACCTTACTCTGTTGAGTGTTGGATGACGAGTGGAAACGAATTCCGCTGGGAACATTGCTTATGATCTTATATTTTCATTTATAGATCCTAACCTGTATTCATCATTTTGCATGTGCAGTCACACACACACACACACACACACACACACACACACACACACACACACACACACACACACACACACACACACACACACACACACACACACACACATTGCATTGGATGTCCAGTGGTATACCGACATTCGTAAACTTTGATGTCCACAATACACATACACTTCACTTTGAATGCATGGCACATCTTTGGTCACCCACACTTCAGTTGGAATGCCTGGTATAATGTTTAGTCACTCACACTTCACGTTGAATGTCCAGTATAATGTTTAATCACCCATACTTCACTTTGAACGCCTGATATAATGTTCAGTTATCCGCGCTTCACTTTGAATGCCTGATATAATGTTTAATTATCCACACTTCACTTTGAATGCCCAGTACAATGTTTAGTCACCCACACTTCACTCTGAATGCCCGGTGTAATGTTTAGTCATCCACACTTCACTTTGAATGTCCAGTATAATCTTATGGCATCTACACTTCACTTTGAATGCCCAGTACAATGTTTACTCATCCACACTTCACTTTGAATGCCCAGTACAATGTTTACTCATCCACACTTCACTTTGAATGCCCGGTATCATGTTTTCTCCTCCACACTTCACTTTGAATACCCAGTTTAATGGTAATAGTCCTTTCACACTAACTTGGCTATAAATTTTCGTCCTTTTGTAACCTATTTCCGTAGTTCAGTAGCAGAAATGGAAAATTCTTCAACTCCACATGTTCTCCATAACACTTTTTCATAACTAGCATCAAATTCCAGTTTTAATCTATTGCTACAATTCAGCATTCAAAGTGGGACTAGGACAAGTTTATGCCAAGTTTGAGTAAAAAGGGTATAGTCTTACGCACATCACTTTGAATGCCTGGTGTATTGCTTAGAGAAACTCACACTTCATGCTGAGTATCCTGTCTTTAACTTTGATAAGCCCACATTTCACTTTCTCCAGTACAATGTTGCAAGCCGTCACAACGTTCCACCACCTTCCTCGTCCAACCTACAACTGACAGAGAGACGAGACTGTCGAGACAACGTGTACAAAGAGTCCCAAATCCATTAAAGGCCATGATTTCGATATTTTATGCATGGCTCACATTGCGGGATGTATTATCAAAATGAAATAATGGTTTCTTATAACTTAATTTTCTCTGCAATCTGAAAGGCCTCAGAGAATATACGAACGTAATTATAATAATGATGATAATAATGCTTTGCCAAAAATATAAAGACTTTCCATATCTATCCATCTATCTATCTATAGCCCGACGCCCTAATCCCGCAAAAGGTGGCCGCAGACAAAAAGCCTCCAAGTCGCTCTGTCACCCACCATTTTACTACCTTCCCCCCAACTCACTCCCCCCTCCCTCATATACCTCTCAACTCCATCCCTCCACCTCATCCTCGTTCTTCCCCTCCCTCTCCCTCCCTCCACCTCACCTACAGTACATACACCCTCTTAGTCAGTCTTTCATTCTCCATTCTCTCCACATGTCCAAACTACCTCAGTGTATATCTCCTAATCTTTTCAACCACATCCACATCCACCCCACAACGTTCTTTCACTTCTTCATTCATCAACCTGTCCCTCCATGTCACTCCACATGCTCCTCTCAAGTAGCTCATTTCCACTGCTCTCGCTCTTGACTTGTTCCCCTCTTGCAAGGTCCATGCCTCGCTTCCATACGTCAGGGTAGGGATCACAATACTATCATGCAGTGACTTCTTAACTTCCATACTCACCTCCCTATTTCTCATCACTGCTTTCAGTGAACCAACAACCTTCCTTCCCTGCTGTACCCTTTCACGCACTTCATCCCCCAAGGTTCCATCCTTACTCATAACACTACCCAAGTACTTGAATGCACTCACATTCTCCAAATCCTCGCCATCCAACCTCACCGTGCATTCTGTCACTTCATTCCTCTCAAACACCATAACTTTACTCTTGTTTACATTAACTTTCAGATTCCTCCTCCTACACACTGTCCCAAATTCATTCACCAAAACTTGCAACTCCCATTCAGCTTCTCTCAACAATACTGTATCATCAGTAAACAACAACACCGGAATCTTCCAAATCTTACCCTCATTCATTAGAGTCATCTCCACATCCACTGCCCTACCTTGCACCTCCTTTACAACGCTATCCATGTATATATTAAACAGCCATGGAGACATCACACAACCCTGTTTCAGTCCCACATTGAGATCAAAGAACTCACCCAGCTCACCATCCACTCGCACCGTAGCCCTAGCTCCTTCGTACATACTCTTCACAGCACTCAACAGTTTCCCCTCCACTCCATATATTCTCAATACCTTCCACATACCTTGCCTATCTATTCTGTCATAAGCTTTCTCCAAGTCCATAAAGGCAGCATACACTTTCTTTCCCTTCTCTAGATACTACTCCACTAAACACCTTAGAACAAATATCTGATCTACACACCCTTTTCCCTTCCTAAATCCCCCTTATTCTTCTCCAACTAGCTCCTCTGTTATATGCCTAACCCTATCAATGAGTATTCTACCATATATTTTTCCAGCCACACTAAGAAGGCAAATACCCCTATGGTTACCACATACTTCTCTCTCCCTTTTTCATTTGTATAAAGGAACAATTATACCTGATTTCCAGTCCTCTGGAACCCTTCCCTCTTCAGATGCCAATCTACACAACTTCCATATCCACTCCACAACAATCTCACCCCCATACCTAAGCATTTCACCACACACTTCATCAATTCCTGGGGCCTTTCCCAACTTAATCTTCTTCATAGCTTCCACTACTTCCGCCCTACTGATCGCTTCCTCCCTCCTCTCATCTCTTCTTCTCCCATTCATTCCCCAACCACTTATACTCGCACTGCTCTCACTCTCTACATTCAACAAATCCTCAAAGTGCTCCTTCCATCTCCTCAGTTTCTCTCTCTTCTCCACCAACAATCTATTATTCCTATCTTTCACTCCCCTACTATTTCCCCTTTCACACTGCCTTACTTTCTTTACCTCCTTCCAAAACAATTTCTTACTCTCCTTCCATTTCACACTCAGATTCCTCCCAAACTCGTCATCCACTTTCTTCTTACTCTCCTTCACCAGTCTCTTCACCTCCCTTCTCCTGCTCACATATACCTCTCACCTCTCTCTCATCTTCTCCCCTACCTCTATTCGCTAGCCATTCATTATATGCCTTCTTCTTTTTTTCCACAGCTTGTTTCACCTCAACATTCCACCATGCTGTCCCTTGCACACCCCTGCATCTCCTCCTCACTCCACAAACCAACTCATATGCTGCACCTATCTCTTCCGTGAATATCTTACATACGTCTTCCACCCCTTCCATCTGCTCTAACTCATACCTTCCCAATCTTTCTTCCACTATGCTCTTATACTTTGCCATTCTCTCACTGTCTTGCAATTTCTCCACTATTCTCACAGGAGCTGTTTCCCTCTGCCTTCCCCCTCGTCTCTTCAACCATTTTCTTTGCAACTTTACCTTGGCCATCACTGAGTGATGGTCCGAGATTCCATTCCCCCACCCTCTCGACAATCTTGCATCCAACACTTGTCTTCTCACTCGCTTATCCACATACACATAGTCTATCATTGCCTTTCGTTCAACAAGTTCACCATCCATCCTCCTCATGACTCTCCATGTATACCTGTGGATCATGTTATGCCGAAAGTAGGTGTTAGCTATTGCCAACCCCTTACCAGCACAGATGCCCACCAAAGTACTACCATTCCCATCTACTTCAGCTGGTACACCCCACTGACCAACCACTCCATCCACTCGTACATTCCCGACTTTGCCATTCATCCCTCCAATCAAAAACACTCTCTCGCTCCTCTCAAACTTGTCCATACATGCTTCTACACTCGCCCAAAACTCATCTTTCACTCTTGCCACTCGGTCCTCTCTACTGTATGTGAATTATAGTCATAACCCTGTTGGGGGGGGAAGGGATTCACGTCTGTTGAAAACGGAGAAAATGTACGACAGGAGGGGTATCTCTCATAAAATCAAAATGCCCAACATTACTGAATAAAAGGCTTCTAAGAAAGATGATGACATGATTGTGTAAATGGAATTAAATTAAAGGACGTAGAAATGGTGTGACTGGTAAAGTGAGAAGGGAAGAGTATATTTTTGACACAAGCAGCAAATTCTTTGACATGAAATACCCTAACCACAATACATGGTTCAAAACGCCTCCGAAGCAGAACCGAATTCACTTTGGAAAAAACAAGAAAAGCAGCAATAATTCCAAGATCGAAGAAAAAAGACACGTAACAAGAAAGGGGAAAAAGTGAAGGAGGGAAATCAATAGGGGGAAAAGAAAAGAGGAAGGCTAAAGATAATTTCCGAGAGAGAGAGAGAGAGAGAGAGAGAGAGAGAGAGAGAGAGAGAGAGGCTGGTGTTACATGACGTCAGGGGTTCGGGGACTCGGGCCGTAAATAGATCCACTGACCCTGACGCCACCATGAGGCTTGGAGCTTCGAGGCCTCGCTGGTCCGGATATTTGTTGGCGAAGAAGAATTTGCACCGGGTAAAATAAATAGATAAATAAATAAAGGCGTGTTACTTCTCATTAAAACTGGTATGAAAGCTTCTTTATTATAGAAATAGGTTTTAGCATATTTGTCCCCTTTACTTCTCTTCTTTCTTTCTTTCTTTTGCCAGACGCCATAATCCCGTACGGGGTGGCCATTTGACTCTGAGTTATTTGTTTTACAGGGAGGGGCACTAACCCTCCACCAACCCACTTGACACGTAGGAAGCACGTATGGTTTGGTTATATGATTACCACCCAGCGCTGTAAATGGTTTCTTGGGTTACAGGACACCATTTGGCTTGTCACTCAATGTAAAGCCACCTGTAACGGAAAGAAAAGCAATAAGTAGTGACAGGAAAGATGTGAGAAATAGGAAGAGAGGAGGGCAGGCACAGAAAAAGAATAATAAAGGCTAAGGAAGAAGTAGGCAGCACTACATTAAGTGAGTGGATGATGGTCGCCACCACCTACCACTAAAAGGCCGAAAAACAACAGAAACTTACGTGGTGAATTGTAAGCAAGACTGAAGGTTAAGAATGGAACCGGAATCAACAAGTGACATTATTATCTGATTTTGTGGTTCGAGAAAATAATGGAAGAATATTACTTTTATCGAAGGGAATATTCTTCTAGTCTTTTTTTTTTTTTTCCTTTTAAGTTCCGGCCTTACTGTTTCTCACCTTCCCACTGTCAGACATGATGTTAAGTTGGGAGGTAGGGAGTGGCGGTGGGATGAGAGAGTGAGAATGTAGAGGTGGAGAAAGTAGAAAGTTTAATACCTTAGATAGACAGCTGGCTAGATAGATAAACAAGTAAACAGATAGGTAAATAGAGAGATAGACACATGAAGAGAAAGATAGAGACGGTTAGGTGGATAGAGATGGGTAGACAGATAGAAAGTTATACAGATACATGGATACCTACACGCTATATACACATTGACAGATAGATAGACTAAAATAAAATAAAAAGATAACTAAGAGAGAGAGAGAGAGAGAGAGAGAGAGAGAGAGAGAGAGAGAGAGAGAGAAATGGCACACTATCTTTAACTTGCCAGCAGTGTAATCAGGCTTTTATACTAATGACAAACGTACCCTGGTTTGTCTCAGGGGAGGGAAGGAAGGGAAAAATTCTAGAGCCTCTCCCCTTGATCTTTACAACTTATTGCTGTCTGCTTTAAGGACCCCTTAGTCGATAGGTGAGTATTTATCTTAAAATATCAAGATGTCTTAAAGGTATGTATCTCTTTTCCTTCTCCTCCATCTTCTTCTTTTCTTCTTCTTCTTCCTCCTCCTCTTCTTCTTCTTCTTCTTTTCTTCCTCCTCCTCCTCTTCTTCTTCTTTTCTCCCTCCTCCTCCTCCTCCTCCTCTTCCTCCTCCCCTTCCTCCTCTTCCTCGTCTTCCTCCTGCTCCTCCTCTCTTTCTCCTTCTGCTGCTTTTCGTCCTCACTTTCTCCTCCTTCCTCTCCTTTTTCTCCTCCTCCTCCTCCTCCTTCTTCTTCTTCTTCTCCTTTCCCCTTCCTCCTTCTTCTTCTTCTTCTTCTATCATCGCCTTTTCTTCTTCTTCGTCTTCTATCATCGCCTTCATGCTCGTCATCCACAGCTCTTTTTCGCACTTAATGATGAGGTGGAGTCAAGGGAATGAGAAAGAATCTGACTAAAAGTTAAATTATAATTATCTCCGCCAAGGAGGTCATGTTTTCACACCTGTCTGTTTGTTCGTTGGTTGGTTGGTTTGTGAGCAAGATTACACAAAAACTACTGGACGGATTTCCACGAAACTTGGTAGAAGAATGGGCCTTGGCCAAGAATATACTCCATTAAATTTTGGTGCGGATCCGGATAAAGGTGCGCATCCAGGATTTTTTTTTTTTTTTCATTTTCTTTAACACTGCGAGATAGGGCATTGGCGGAGGTATGCGTTCTACTGAGTGCCATTCGAGTTATATTATTATTATTATTATTATTATTATTATTATTATTGTTATTATTATTATTATTAATATTATTATTTTTGTTCACGTTCATCTTAAATGTAGGGACCAACTGTCTAGCCCCGGGCTCTTATGCTCCTCATGGGGCAATGTAGGATTGGATGATGGATTGATGGATTATTATTATTATTATTATTATTATCATCATCATCATTATCTATCTATCTATCTATATACCTAGGCTGCTTCCCCCAAGGAAAGGGAGGTAGCCGAGACAGGACGACACACTCCCCATTTACTCATCCATTCAAACACATTCATTCGCATCTTATCATTATTATTATTATTTCTATAATTTTTATTATTATTGTTTTTATTATTATTTTTATTGTTATTATTATTGTTAGTGGTAGGTAGGGGCGCCCACCATCCAATCATTCGATGTAGTGCTGCTCTCGGGTGTCTGCTATTTCCTGTCTTCCTTCTTTCCTTCCTTCCTCCTCTGGCTTTATTTCCTTCATCCTTTCCTCTTCCTTCCGTCTGCGGGTGACTTTACACTCCCTCTTTTGTTTTTCTTTCCTTCATTCTTTCCTCTTCCTTCTGCCTATGGGTGACTACACTGAGTGACAAGCATAATGGTTTCCTGTACACCTGGAAACTATTTACTACGCTGAGTGGTAACCATATAACCAAATGATGGCGCCTGGTGGTTAGTGGGTAATTAGGGCGCTCCAGTCGGATTGAGCCTGTGCAGGTTTATATCCAAGGGATGGTTGGGGTTTATTGCTCACGTAAAGCCACTCAGGGATGAGTGAGGCTGATCACTCTCATCTTTAATGTCAGGACCAACTTGCCTAGCCCCGGGCTCCAACGCTTCTCATGGGGCAACATAGGAATGGCTGGTGGATGGATGGATGGATTATCATCATCATCATCATCATCATCATTATTATTATTATTATTGTTACATCGTGGCCAAAAATAAAGCAAGGTATGTAAATATTTACTGCACAAAAACGCCCCAAGTTTCGTCTTATCGTGAATGAATGTGACTGGTAGTGACATGAATAATAAATAAATAAATTAGTTAATTCTTAAACAGACAAGTCAGTAAATGAATTAATGGAAAATAAAGACAGGTACAGAGGTGAAGGTGTGGATAGAATGAGTGAAGGAGAGAGTGACCAAGGGTGAATATTGGATAATGCTTTCAACCTGATATTGGCTGGCATCAGTCACTGTCACCCCCCTCCTCTCTCTCTCTCTCTCTCTCACACACACACACACACACACACACACACACACACACACACACACACACACTCACACACACACACACACACACACACACACACACACACACACACACACACACACGCACACACACACACACTCTCACACACACACACACACACACACACACACACACACACACACATACAGATAATCACAAATAATTCCCATCCTTTCATTGAGTCTCTCCTCCCTGCCTTCATCTGTGTGTGTGTGTGTGTGTGTGTGTGTGTGTGTGTGTGTGTGAGAGAGAGAGAGAGAGAGAGAGTGCCTTTAGTGCCTATCACAGTGCCATTCACTTGAGCCTTTGACAGTCCTGAGATAGGATGCTCTCACACACTGACCCCCCCCCCTCTCTCTCTCTCTCTCCCTCTCTGCTACTCTTATTATTCCTTTTTGACAAGTGGGATAAAGAGGCTGGATAATGATAATCATCATCATCATCATCATCATCATCATCATCATCCGGACCTCCTTTCCCACCCAAGGGCCGGAAAGGAAAGGAAGTCCTCCTCTAATAATAATAATAATAATAATAATAATAATAATAATAATAATAATAAAAATAATAATAACGATCATAATAATATTGATCATGATGATGACGATAATGGCAATAATGATGATGATCAAGGCTGAATGAAATTACTTGAGGTCAACAAGAGCATCATACGTACCTGGTTCTGGAGAGGGACGCCTTCACGTGCTGGCACTATATACCCAGACGGCTCCACTGCCCGGTTATACAGACGTCCCTCAACTACTTCTCCTTCCCCACAAAATAAGGATGGTGGATTGCACAAGGGGAACTTAAGCCTGCAGTCCACCGGGTTCACGTGTCGGATGAGCCTGGGGCCACACCACCAACAGCAGGATTATATTATTCAGCTGAAGAAATAACGGTCGTACTGAAAAGGTTAAATGTTATGTCTTTTTTAATTATTTTTATTCTATTTTTAATATTATTATTATTATTATTTTTTTTTGCCTCATTGGGAACGTAGAGGCCCGGGGTTAGGTTGCCTAGTCCCGGAATTTAAGGCTATAGTGACCAGCCTCGCCCTTCCGTGAGTACGTTTAAGTGTGCACTAAAACCCTAACCAATCCTTGGATGAAAACCCATACAGACCTCATTTGGCTGGAGCGTCTTAACCCACAAGACCGCCAGGCGTCATGTGGCTATATGGTTACCACCCAACGCAGTAAATGGCTCCTGGGTTATCGGACACCATTTGGTATGTCACTCAGTGTAGAGTCACCTGAAGGCATCACTATATCGAGTGAGTGGATGGTAAGCTCCCGAATTATAACTTTCCCTTGCCACATCCCTTCGAAATATGTTGGTTTGCTGAATGAACTGATCATAGGGTATTACTGACTTGGTGTTCATCTGACGGAACTGTGCCACTCCCAACACTAGCACAGCAAGTCGTGTGGCAAAACATGATCAGCCTTAGTTTGTGGGGAAGGAGAAGTAGTTGAGGTAGGAGTGGGTCTCCTTGGTTAGTAGTGAGAGTGAATTTCCCGCGTGACTTAACGTAGGAGCGCATAGGGGTACACAGAAAGTACAGATATCAGGAGGCCTGTACTGACGAGGTTCTGTGTTAAAGAGAGAGAGAGAGAGAGAGAGAGAGAACAAATCCTACTAAGATCTAAACAATCTCTCTCTTTCTTTCTCTCTCTCTCTCTCTCTCTCTCTCTCTCTCTCTCTCTCTCTCTCTCTCTCTCTCTCAGCAGACAACCTCGCTATAGCCATCATCTTAACTGTGAGGGGTTAGGAGTTTTTGCCATACTAGAGTAAACGTCCTAATGATCAGATTGACAAGAAGGAGCACCCAAAGAGTACAACACCCACGCCACTACCCCGCCACTCTCACCTTCCACGGATTACACTCAAAGTCAAATATTTCATCCTTGCCTAACCCTTAACCCTTCCACCAACTTTGATTCACATCAGATCAAAACTGAGTTGACTTTTTCTGGTGATCTTGGCCTTTGACCTCTCCCTGTGACCTTGACCTTTGACCAGTTGCATACAGAAATAACAGGTATACTTTTTGGCTGATCCTCAACCTTTCCACGGAGTCTGACTAAAATTCTATCGAAACAGCTGGAGTTAATTTGATAAAGAGTGCAACCACACATCAAACTCTGCTTTTGCCCTCTGCCCTTGACCGTTGACTGATTTTACTCCAAACTGAATCACTTCCTTCTTGCTTTACCCTCAACCTTTCCACCAGGTTTATTCTTATTGGGATAAGAAGTGTTTAGTTAAATTTGCTGGGTCAACGTTTCACCTCGCCTCGTGATACTGACCTTTGACCTATTGTTGTTAAAGATGATAATTTCATATAAGCACTATCCCTCTGCCCTTCCACCAAGTTTGGTTAAAATCGGTGAAGAACTTTTTGAACTATATTGCTCACACACACACACACACACACACACACACACACACACACACACACACACACACACACACACAAATATTTCTTTACTTGCACTCTTTTACAAACATACACACACACACACACACACACACACACACAAATATTTCTTTACTTGCACTCTTTTACACACACACACACACACACACACACACACACACACACACACACACACACACAAATAATTCTTAACTATCACTATAACACACACACACACACACACACACACACACACACACACACACACACACACACAAATATTTCTTTACTTGCACTCTTTTACACACACACACACACACACACACACACACACACACACACAAATATTTCTTTATTTGCACTCTTTTACACACACACACACACACACACACACACACACACACACACACATTCCTTCATTAGCATAGTTTTTTATACACATTCTCTCTCTCTCTCTCTCTCTCTCTCTCTCTCTCTCTCTCTCTCTCTCTCTCTCTCTCTCTCAGATCACATTAGTTTTCTTCCTCCTCCACCCCTTACACTAACGTTTCCTCCTCTCTCATTACTCACTCACCCTCTTTCCTCCCCCTCCTACATAAGTTTCTCCTCTCCTCGTTAGTCTCTACACCCACACCCTTCTCTCTCTCTCTCTCTCTCTCTCTCTCTCTCTCTTTACATGTTCCTTTTTTTTTTTGAGGGACACCTTCACGTGGTGGCACTGATATTCCCTGGTGGTGGAGCTGCCTGGAAATACAAATGTCCCTCAACTCCCCCCCCCCTATCCCCAGAAAAGAGGGTGACAGACTGCAGAGGAAGGGTAACTCAGGCCTGCAGTCCACAGGGTTCACGTTCACATGGGCCTTGGGTTGCGGCGACTCTCTCTTGCTTCTTCCTTTTCCTCTACCTTTATTTTCCTTTTCGTCGTCCTTGTGTATCTGTCTGTCTGTCTGTATCCGTCTCTGTCTGCCTCTTGGTCTGTTTTGTTTATTTGTATGTCTTCCTGTTCGTTTGTTTGTCTCTCTGCCCGTCTGTCTGTCTTCCTCTTTCCCCGTTTCTTTCTTTCTATCGATCTGCCTTTATATACATGTCTGTCTATCTGTCTGTCTATCAGTCTATCTACTTTTCTGACTGTCTTTGTTTCTTTGTTTGTCCGTCTGTCTGTCTGTCTGTCTGTCTCTCTCTCTCTCTCTCTCTCTCTCTCTCTCTCTCTCATGTCATGTTCCTTGGCATTTTCTTCCTCCTATCTCACTCATTCCATCTCTATCTTGAAGTCAATCTGTATCAACTCGTGTTTCTTCTGTCTTCCAAATCCTCTTCTTTTTCTTCCCTCTTGCTTCACAATGCTTTTCTTTCTTCTTCCTTACTTCGTCTAATTGTTCTTTTTCTTGTTTCTTCTACATGCACTCCTCTTCTTCTCTCTTTCTTCTGATTATACCTCTTTTTTGCTTCTTTCTTTGTTCAAAATGCTCTTTCCTTCTCTCTTCTAAATGTACTTCTTTTTTCTGTATTTCTTTTAAATACTCTCCTCTTTTCTTCTTTCTTCTTCATCCTCTTCATTTTGGTGTCATTCCTTTATTTCTTCACCAGTGCACTTCAGTCTTGGTGCACTTGTGTCTTGGCCAAATATTCCTCAGACATCTTCCTCACTGTTTACATTTAGGACTTCTATAACGCTTAAAGGGGTCAAAGATCAAAACATGAAAAACTTATTAATTTAGTTACTGTCCATGCTGCTTAATCCAGGTCAGTCTCGCCTAGCAGACCCGTCAACCACAGGTAATCAACCACTTATGTGGGGATGTCGTACAGGTACATCGCAGTATATACTGTACACCATGTCACCATGTAAGGATCCGAAGCCCCCTCTTAGTAGACAACCTCTTGCCTGGATCGTACCAGAGTACTTCCCACGGCGAGGTGCAAGGAATTATGAGCAGACTTGACTCCCAGGTGGATGCCGCAGCTGCTTCACCCAGGGTCACAACCCCACCACGTGTAGACTCCTCTTACCGCCTCTTATGTTTAGTGAGTTCTATCTAACTATCTATTGCCAGACGCCTTAATCCCATAAGAGGTGGCCACTTGACTTTGAGTTATTTGTGTTACGGGGAGGGGCACTAACCCTCCACAAACCCACTTGTTGACACGTAGGGAGCACGTATGGTTCGGTTATATGGTTACCACCCAACGTTGCAAATAGTTTCTTGGCTTACAGGAAACCATTTGGCTTGTCACGCACTGTAAGGCCACCTGTAAAGGAAAGAAAAGCATTAAGAAGTGACAGGAAAGATGAGAGAAATAGGAAGAGAGGAGGGTGGGCACAGAAAGAGAATGATAAAGGCTAAGGAAGAAGTAGGCAGCACTAAAAAAAATATCATGATAAAAGTGACAGCAAGAATCCGCACAGTGTAAAATCTTTTGTGAGGAGGGGTGGGCACAGTTACTCTGAGGACTGGGTATTATTTTTTAGACCATCCGCCATTCC
>NW_027645101.1:0-7992 GCF_032717465.1 Coenobita brevimanus | reverse complement strand
ACTGGCTCAATCCGACTGGAGCACAATAATTACCCACTAAACCACCAGGCATAAAATTTGGTTACATGTATACCACTCAGCGAAGTAAATGGTTTCCTGGTGTACAGGAAACCATTTGCTTTGTCACTAAGTGTAGAGTCACCCACAAGCAGAAGGAAGAGGAAAGAATGAAGGAAAGAAAGACAGAAGATGGAGTGTAAAGTCATCTTAGGCAGAAGGACGAGGGAAGACTGAATTAAAAACAGAGGAGGATGGAAGGAAAGAAGGATATATATATATATATATATATATATATATATATATATATATATATATATATATATATATATATATATATATATATATATATATAGGTGTAGCGTTTTTACACTTTTTTCGATTTTTATATGTGGGTTGTGCGGAAAAGTTGTCATTTCATGAGAAAAAATTGTGTTAAAGCATTTTGCTCTAGGATGACATCTTTTACCGCCACAAGCTGATTAAAGTTAGAAAATTCACCCTCGAATATAGGCAACAGATGTGATATATCCCGATTTGATAATTTGATGTACTGGTGGAAACTCTTGTTATACAGTGTAAATGACACATGCAAAGACGGATTGATATATGATATCTTCTACTGCCCCAAGTCGTCTAAAAAATGAAATAATTTTGATTTTTTTTCAGCAGTTTTCGAAAAATTTCTAAAATTCTACCATGATGTGTATAATTTAGGGGTGGCTATAATATGAAAACTAAAAGCCTATATATAAGTTGTGCAAACTTACATCAGTATACAATAATATCTTCCACTGCCCCATTTAAAATCAATGTTACTTATTTTCAGGAACTTGGTCAAAAACACTGCATCTATGACTGCTTGCCAGAGTTCAAGAATATATATTTTCTGTTTTTATGCTATTATTTAGTTGAATAGAATATCATATACAGCTCTTTGCTTATTTTCTTTCATTTCTATTGAGAAAAAAATAACCTAAAACTCACTGCGAGGGAGGTGGCTGTATTTCGAGTTCCGCCGTACTCCAGCCCAACCACCCTATCATTGCTGGAAATATTTATGTGCTAAAATGCTTTTTAGTTTCAAATCGAGGCATTTGTTGGCGAGAACAACAGAGCTAACTGAAAAAATCCTTCCCGGTTGCATTATCCCACAAACTTTCTCAGAAGCCTCGGTAACAAGCTTGATGTAATAGTAATGCTCCACTGCTTGAGTGTGACACAGGAGTATCCTTTGCTTGAGAACGTGGAACATCACCTGTATGAATGAATTCATGATATTTTTTGTGTCTATGATCCTTGTAAGAGGAGGGTTCTGTCAGTTCCAAGGAATGCCAGTCAACCATGTCATAATATGGTTTAGCGTTGTAATTTTGAGTGGGCAGATTTAAAAGCTCTCACACAATCTGGTGCTGAGCTTCATGCCTTCAAGATCCTCGTCCAGCCCCAGCTCTCTTACGTGACCTTCCTCACCGTGAATCGTATTTAGTAGAATATTTTCATGATGACCATAGTATGCATGTCGCTGAATAACTGGTTTTACTATATCCGTCTTTGTATGTGTCATTTACAAAAGGTATGAAAAAAAACAATAGTTTTCATCCTAGAGCAAAATGCTTTTAACACAATTTTTCTCATGATACGACAACTTTTCCGCAGTACCCACATAAAAAAAAAAAACGAAAAAAAAAAACGCTCCACCTTAATATATATATATATATATATATATATATATATATATATATATATATATATATATATATATACATATATATATATACTGACACCTGTGGCACTCCATTGTAACATCTTTCCAGTCTGAGTCTTTACCATTTATTGCAACTGTTTACGTCCTGTATGCAGAAATATCAACCCACCCAGGCACATTGCTTCTGAACCCATGCGTTTTTGAGATTCTGTGGTAGTATTTCATGAAGAAAATTATCTTTTTTTTTTTTTTTTTTTTACTGAAATAGAGAATTTCAACAGATCAGGTTGCATACTATATGCTGAATAGAGCTGACAGTAGAAATCCAAAAGAGTCGTAAGGCAAGAGCATTTATGCCGAAAACCTTTTGGTAAATCTTTGATGAAAGTTGTCCTAAGTTGTGGGAGGGTTGCCATGGATATGAGGCAGGGTGGTGTGGTCGAGGTGGGTATGAGGGCAGGGTGGTGTGGTAGAGGTGGGAATGAGAGTAGGGTGGTGTGGTAGAGGTAGGTATCAAGCGGGTGGTGTGGTAGTAGTGGGTATGAGGCAGTGGTGTGGTAAGGATGGGTATGATGCAGGGTGGTGTGGTTCAATTAGGTATAGAGAGCAAGAGTAGTGTGGTAGGGGTTTGTATGAGGCAGAGTGGACTAGTTGGGGCTGGTATGAGGCAGAGTGGTTTGGTTGGAATGGGGGGCAGTGGATGTGTTCAAAGCTTCCAAGGTTCGAAAAATAGGCTAGATGATTGGAGGGGAATCTGAGAAAGTAGAGAAGAAAGGAGGTGAAGAGGAGTAAAAGAAGGTAAGGAGGTAAAAAGAGGAAGGGGATGAAGGAGAGAGAATTAGCCTAGGTAGAAAAAACAGGGAGAAGAATACAGTAGATGGGGGAAAGTATGAAGACGAGAGTGTAGAGAAAGGAATGGCCGAGATTATTAAAGATGAGTGGAGAGAGGACGGAGAAACAGGGAGAAGGGAGAGGAGGAGAGGAAATAGGCACAGTATGAACGTAGAGAAAAAAAGGAGTAAAGGGAGAAAGGAGAGAGGATAGAAAAAGCAGGGATTAAAAAGGGGAAAGAGGAAAGTTAAAGAAGAAACAGCTGAGAAAATGAAGATCTGAAAGATTGTTCAACAGGAAAGGAGTGGGAGAGAGATTGGAAAAACCGAGGAGGTGATGAAAGTATAAGAGGAAGATGAGATAAAAGAGGAGCAAAGGAGATGAGTGATGGAAGAATGGGAAGGAGGAAGAAAAGAGAAACACACAGATGAGAGAGATGATGAATGGAAAAAAAAGAGAAAGAGAGAGTAGAGAAACAGAGATAGTATGGTTAAAGGAAAGAATGGAGGCAAGAGAGAAAGTAAAGAGCCAGTTGAAAGGAAGATATTGGAGGAAGGGGAAATGAGGAATGAGAGAGGGCAGAGAATCTATAAGAAAGGAGGATGGTGAAGTTTGGATGAAAAAAGAATGACGATTGGAAAGCGAGAGGAATACAAAAGATAAAAGGAGAAAAGCAAAACACGAAGAAGAAGAAAGAGGATATGAAAACAGTGAAGTATGGTGAGAAAAGAGAAGAAAGAGAATAGACAAGCCCTTCATTCTCCTCTTGATTATGATTAGTATTCTCACTCACTGCCCTTATTATTTACCTATCTTACTACCCTATTCTGTTGCCTGATCTATCCTAACCTAACCTAACTTTATCCAGCCTGTCCACTATTACTATTCACGCTCCTAACCATACATTGCCCTATGCGTAAATCAATTATAACACAGTTTAACTTGTCTACTACAACCCCTACAACCAACAACATACCCTGCCCTAATCAAACCTAACTCAACCTACAGTACTTACATAGGTGTTAATCTAACTTATTGTAACCTCTTCTAGTCCCTGATCAAATTCGTCCCTAACCCTAACCTCTCACTCTCCTCCCAGACTTAGCCTAACCTAACCAAATCCGACATCCCATATTAATCCCTAACCTATCTCATCCCTAACTAACCAAGCCAAATCTAATTTTTCCAACTTACTCCCTAAACTAACTTACAACCTACTGTTCTAGTCCCTTCCATAGCAAGTGGTGTCATGTGAAGGTGTATAGTACCGAAGAGGACTATTGTTGGACCTCAGGGAACAGGTTATTAAGCTTATGTCTTGAGTCAGATGCATAAAAAAAGAAATCCCAATATTGTCCCCAACTGTGCCTAACCTAATTTAATCCAGCCCTACCTACCCATGTCGATCCCTAACCCATCCAAAACTTAACCATACCTAACCTAACCTACCACTCTTCTGCCCTCTACCCTAACCTAACCTTAATGTCCCCTTCCAAAGTTTCTAATCTAACCCTCTATAATCTAGCCTAACCTAACCTGTTCTAATCCCTAATCTCACCCTCTATATAATCTGGCCTTCCTTTCTAGTCCTAGGGCCTTCCTGTAATATGCGATTATTGCCTGGGGTGGGGTGGAGGGGAAGGGGCCGGGAAAGGAACCCTGATGAGACCTTAATGGATTTACGTCACCAAGAGAATGCTTCCCCCTCCCCCACCATTCCCTTGCCTTATTCTATCTTTTTTTCCTCACTCTCTATCTTATTACTCTTCTTTTTCCTCCTCCCTCTCTCTTATCCCTTTCCCGATTTCCTTCACTCGCTAGTCTTCCTTTTCTTCTTTCCCCTATCTCCTCTGTCCTTTTTCTTCCTGAATTCTTCCACTATTTTCTCATCCCCCTATCATTCCTCTGTCCCCTCTTCCCTATCTTAGCCTTTTCTGTTTCCTTTATCTCTCTCTCTTTTTTTTTTTTTTCATTTTTATCCTACTCCACTCCCCTTTTCTGTTTTGCCCCTGCTCTGCACTGTTCTTTTTCTTTTTTCCTCCTCTTTCACTTACCCCTTTTCTGCCTGACTTCTCCACCTCTCTCCCTTACCCTCTATTCTCACTTATACCTCCACGTTTCGTTTTCCTCCACCTCTCCTTTATTCCTTTTCTTTTTCCTTCTTTCTCTTTTAACCTCTAGCCAAATCCTAACCTCCTATTGTAGTCTCTGATCTATCCCTCTATATCCTTCCTTCCCATTCTAGCCCTGGGACCCTTTCTGTTGATGAAAGGTGTACAGGCACCTAGGATAGGAGAAAAAGTACGTGGAAAGAAACCGTGATGGGAAGGTAATGGATTTAACGCCACCTACAAAATGTCCCCACTCCCTCCATACCCCAGACACTGCCATCTATACTCCCAGTCCCTCTCTCCTTACCCACTACTCTGTCTTTTTTACTCTCCTCCCCTCTATCCTAACCTCTGCCCTTATCCTCTTTTCCTCTTCTTTCTGCCCCTCCCTCCTAACCGCAACCCTATCTCCATTCCACTACTCTCTTTCCCTCCCCTTCTTATCCACAACTCTTTGCTCTTTCCTTTCCTCTCTTTCCCTCCTTCCAGTGTCCCCTACTCTCTTCTCTTTCCTCTGCTCTCCCTCCCCTCTCTCACACCCCCTAATCTCTCCTCTTTACTCTCTTCTCATCTCTCTCCTTACCCTCTACTCTTTCCTCTTTATCCTCTTGTCATCTCTCCCTAGACGCTAATCACTCCTCTTTACTCTCTTCACCTTTTTCCGTACCCCCATTCTTTTCTACAAGCCCTTACTCTCTTCCGTATTCCTCGACATGTTTTTCCTTCCTTCTATCGTTGATCCCTTTTCTTCCAGCATTTCCTTCACTCCTTATGCTCTATCATCTTTCCTTCCTCTCTCTTTTTACTTCTTATGTAATCTCTTCTCTCTCCCTTCTCCATGTTCTACCTTCTTCCCTCCTCTCCCTCCCATCTCTCCTTTCCAGTATTTTCATATTTCTCTCCTCCTGTTCCCTTTTTAATCCTTCTTCCTCTGTTCCGCCTACCTTCCTTCCTCTTGCTTCTTTCCCCCTCCACTTGTTTCTTAATTATATCCCACTCTCTCTCTCTCTCTCTCTCTCTCTCTCTCTCTCTCTCTCTCTCTCCTCATCGTTCCTTTATCAAACGTTCTTTATTATAGCCCGCCTTTACAAGGCGGAGAAGGATAGCTGTTTTTGCCCGCCTCTGTCTGTTTGTGTGTGTGTGTGTGTGTGTGTGTGTGTGTGTGTGTGTGTGTGTGTGTGTGTGTGCGCGTGTGTGTGTGTGTGTGTGTGTGTGTGTGTGTGTGTGTGTGTGTGTGTGTGTGTGTGTGTGTGTGTGTGTGTGTGTGTGTGTGTGTGTGTGTGTGTGTGTGTGTGTGTGTGTGTGTGTTCCCATTATATCTCATGAACGGCAGAGCTATCAACATGAAACCTTCAGGGTATCCTTGATATGGCCAAAATTCTTGGACGAGTTCGAAAATGGGCACTCGGGGTCATTGTCAAAGTCAGCAAAATGAAGCTGCAAAAGGTCAACTAGGTTTTATCGCCCTCCTTTAGCACCATTATATTTCATGAGACTGCTTGAGCTATCAACATGAAACCATCAGAGTATCGTAATGCGGACAAAATCTTGGACTTGACCAACAGCATATTCCGGCGGGAGATTAGCATTCGGCTCCCGAATGCTTTTCTTTCATTTTCTTTTCTTTTTTCTTTCCTTCGCCTCCTTTTCGTCCTTCTTCTTTTCTCTCCCTTTTATCATCTTCCCTCACATCTCTCCCTTAACCCCTTCCCCATTCTCCCTGCCCCTTTCTTTTCTGTAATGCCTCCCTCTCCCTTTCCTCACTCCCCTGTTCCACTCCCTTTATTTTCTCTTCTACATCTCTCCTCATCTTTTACCTCCCTTCTCCTCCCTAACTTCTCCTCCTCCTCCCACTTCTTCTTTTTCTTCTTCTTTTTCTTCTTCTTTTTTCTTCTTCTTTTCTTCTTCTTCTTATTCTTCTTATTCTTCTTTCCTCCTCCTCCCTCCTCCTCCTCCTCCCCTCACTACCACTACTAATACTACCATTGTTGTTGCTGCTGCTGCTGCTAGTACCACTAGTACAAATACTGTTCTTCCTTATTCCCTTTTTCTTCCCTTTCTCTGCCAATCCTCTCTCCTCTAACCTTTTACATACTTCCTTTTCCAACCTTGACATTCCCGCATACAACTTCATACCCTTTAGCTTCTCTTTTTTATTTACTCTATACTCATTCTCCTTTTCTCATTCTGTGTACCTTTGTACACACAGTATATCAATTCATTATACAAGCTTAGAATGTTTTATTCATCGTGTCCATGAATAAAAGGCTTCTATTTTCAGAAGTCAAAGGTCAAGTTCACAGAGAAAGATCAAAAGCCATGATAACAGGACAAAGCCAACTCAAACAAATTTGATCTGGTTTGAACCAATCTTGGTGGAAAGTTTAAGGGTCAGAGAAGAGAGAAGGGATTCAGTTTAAAAACATAAGTCAAGAGTCAATGCCACAAAGACTAGGCCATAGTTCGACCCGTGTGTCTGTGTTTCAGCAAAATAGAGAAAAACAGTTTGATCTGATTTGGATCAAACTTGGTAGACGAGTCGAAGATCACTCAAGAAGGTTGACCACTTTTTCTTTAAGGTTAAGTCAAATATCAACGTCAAAGGAAAACTTCCAACTTACATTATTTTATCCAGTGGAGACTAAACTTGGAGATGAATCAGTATAAAACGTGGACAATCAGATATGATTTTTGAGAAAAACTCAGTAAAAGGTGAAGGCCAATGAGAAAGGTTAAAAGTCAAGGTCACTGGGAAGAGTCAACTCAATTTTGATCTGATTTGAATGGATAACGGCATAAGGGTTAGTGATTAGGCAGGAGTTAAGTAATTCCACATCATTTAATAGGTCGAAAGTCAAGGTCACAGGGCAATGTTAGACATGAAGTATTCGGCTCCTAAGCCAGTTGGAGGCCGCCCGAGGTGAACATTCTGGATGTCCCTTGTTCTAGACTTTCTCTACATTCTCTCCCTCCTCTACCATTTTGCACACTTTGCATCTATTCTCTATGACAACTTTGATATGAATATTCTGAAGTCTCGCCCAGCCTGTCTTTCCAGCTCCCTATGTCGCACATGTCTCTCTCCACTATTACTGCCCACATTCCATTAACTTCTTGAAGGCTTGAATGAGGAAAAGTTATCAGATGAACACTATTTTACAAGGCTCTCTGTTATTATTTGCCATAGCTTTCCGTGTGGGTGTGTGTGTGTGTGTGTGTGTGAGTGTGTGTTTACTTTCACGATTCTACTCACACAGATTAGAAAGGAGGTAATTTGATGATGACAATGATGATGATTAGCACTTCTCCTACATTACTACATGAAATAATCAGGCTTTTTACTGT
>NW_027645100.1:0-4995 GCF_032717465.1 Coenobita brevimanus | reverse complement strand
TACCCAAGGTACTGAACTTTAGCTTGACCAAACTCACACTTTGATAAATTAGCTACAAGATTAGCATGAACCAAACGCTCAAGAAATTTACTGACATGGCATAGGTGATTTTTCCAGTTGTCACTGAAGATTAATACATCATCAATATAAACAACACACCCTGCCAAACCCTCTGTTACAACATTCATGAGCTTCTGAAATGTGGCTGGTGCATTCTTCATACCATATGGCATTACCGAACATGCTAAAGTCTTTCCTAGTGTTACAAAACATGAGATCTCCCTAGCACGTTCAGTCATAGGTACTTGCCAGTGTCCCTTTAACAAATCAAACTTACTTATGTACCTAGCCTTTCCGATCTTGTCTATGCAACCTTCCACACGAGGGAGAGGGTAAGTGTCTGTTTTGGTTATCTGATTAACACGTCTGTAGTCGATGCAAAGCCGCTGTGACCCACCCAGCTTAGGGACCAGAGTGACAGGAGAACTCCACTCGCTCTGACAGGGCTCCAATCATCTTGTGGTCCAACAGGTAGCCAAACTCCTTCTGGATGAGAGGAACTTTCACTGGGTTCACACGGTAAGGAGGCAGTTTAATTGGCTTTGCGTCTCCAACATCGACATCATGGATCAACACAGTAGTTCTTCCTGGAGTGGCACGGAACACTTGCGGGTACTCCTGCAGTAATGCCGAAAACTTCTGCCTTTCCTCGGGAGGTAGATGAGAAAGCTTAGTCTGGAGATCATTCATGATATCAGGATTCTTCCCCAAACTATCACTCAGGCTCATACTACATGGGAAAGCTTCACTTCCAGACTCGGGTGGAACAGCTACAGTGCAGACTGGATTATTTTCGTCCCGCCTGTGATATAACTTTAGCATGTTGATGTGACATAGTTGCTTGCTCTTTCTACGATCTGGTGTGGCGATGACATAGTTGACATCACTGAGTTTCTTCTCCACGAAATAAGGACCACTAAACTTGGCTTGAAGAGGTTGCCCATGCACTGGTAGCAGAATCAAAACTTGATCTCCTGGCTGAAAGTGGCGTAACCTGAACTTCTTATCATACCAAGTCTTCATCTTCTCCTGAGCAGCTCCTAAATTCTCTCTCGCCAGCTGTAAAGCAGTGGACAGCCGTTCTTTGAACTTCATCACATACTCCAGCAGGTTGACGTCATCTTCCTCCGACAGCCAGCATTCCTTGAGTAACCAAGGGGTCCTCTTACTTCATGGCCAAACAGTAGTTCAAAAGGTGAGAAGCCCAGTGATTCATTTTGGAGATTCTCTTCGCGGCAAATACTACAAATGGAAAACCTTTATCCCAGTCTTTCTGATGGTCCAAACAGTATTTCTTGAGCATCGATTTGAGTGTTTGATGATATCTCTCCAACGCTCCTTGGGTCTGGGGATGGTAAGCTGAAGACGTAATCTGGGTGATGCCCAACTCTTTCTGAGACTGCTTGAAAACATTTGACATGAAATTACTTCCCCGGTCTGACTGTACCTCCTTGGGCTGACCAAACTTTGTGAAGAACCCTAGCATTTCCTTAACCACGTTCTTTGCTGAGATATTTCTAAGTGGAATGGCTTCAGGATAACGAGTAGCCATATCAATCAGGGTCAACACATAAGAAAATCCTGAAGAAGTCTTAGGAAGAGGGCCCACAATATCCACCAACACACGGGTGAAAGGCGCCTCAAAAGGAGGAATGGGAACTAGAGGTGCAACCTTTTCGGTCTGATTACACTTCCCCACAACTTGACAGGTGTGACAAGACTTACAATACCAGGAAACATCCCCTGAAGATACCTGGCCAGTAGAAATGTTTCAAAATGCGTGCCACAGTCTTTCTCACTCCAAGGTGTCCTGCCAAACTGGAATCATGAGCCACTCTAATGATATCCTGCCTACAGACACGAGGGATGACAACTTGATGTACAACCTCCCATTCACAGTCGGCTGATGCTGTTGGGGGTCTCCACTTCCTCATAAGCACTCCTGACTTTATATAATAACAAGTAGAAGCACCAGCTGACTCTTCCTCACTGCAAGCAGAGTTAGCTAGACCTTTCAACTCAGGGTCAGGAACCTGCAACTCAACCAACTCTTGACGAGACAAATTATCAACACTACGGGGTACTGCCTCATCTGGTGAGTGGTCCAAATTAGCAAGAAAAGTGTCAGCTAGGATAACATCATCATCATCATTATCCTCTAAGTCACCAGTAACTTTTAGACTTAGCCCTAGTGACAGCACATGCAGGGAACACATCAGGGACATCACAATCCTGGGCCGCAGCCACTGGCTCACTAGACAACTGAGGAGCTGGACACACTTGACTTCCACCAATATCATTTCCAAGTAAGAAAGTTACACCTGACATTGGGAGTGTCTCAACCAACCCAACCATAATGGAACCATTAACAAAACCAGACTCTAAATTCACTCTGCACAGAGGGACAGAGAAGTAATTATTCCCTACACCTTGTAACATTACAGTTTCATCAGAGGAATTAACATTAGAGCCTAGAACACTGGTCAGCATAAGGGATTGGCAAGCACCTGTATCACGATATATTTTAACTGATTTCCTGTCATTACTGTCCAGAGGACTGACAAAACCATCAGACAGGAAATTAGCACATGAACTCTTGAGAGTGTCACCCACGTTACTGCTCAAAGAGGAGCTCCATCATGAAATTTAAGTTACCCCTCAAAGCAGGTTCAGTTAACTCAGTTAAAAGAATTCTGGGAACTCTCAAGGGTGGACACTAGACCAATTGACTGAATATTTAAAGACTCCTTTTTGTTCACATCACGCTGTCTCCTGAAACATTTCTCCGTAGTATGACCAAGCTTACTACAATAAGTACATTTACTTTTCTGAAATCTAGAGGTGGAGCTGGTATTTACTTCCTGAGAAACATCATCTTTATTCTCTTTCCTGTTACCTGTACTCTGAGTAGAGGCAACGTACTTACTCTCAGCTTTCCCTTTTCCTCTAGAATATCTCTTGTGAGTGAGAACATATTCATCAGCTAAAACTGCAGCATCAGACAAATTATCTATTCTTCTCTCATCAAGATATAGGCTTACATCTTTATAAATACACCTTTTGAAGTCCTCCAGCAAAATCATCTGCTTAAATTTACCAAAATCAGAATCCACATTCCTAGAATTTAACCACTGCTCTAACAGATCTTTGATTTTTGCATACTCAACATGGGATTGCTTATCTTGCTTGTAAGTTGTCCTAAATTTTACTCCATAAGCTTCAGGAACAAGCTCATAGGCCTTAAGAATCAAGCTCTTAACTACATCATAATTATCAGATTGATCCTGAGGCAAAGATGCATAAGTTACTTGAGCTTTACCAGTGAGAACAGTTTGAAGGAGTACTGGCCAATACTTTTGGGCCAATTAAAACCTGTAGCTACCCTCTCAAACAACTGAAAATACTTTGTTAAATCAAATTCATTAATTGGAGGGACAAGTTTAACATTTTTAACCACATCAAAATCATCAGAGCTAGATGATCCAGTTCCACCTTGTTTCATGCGATACTCATGGTCTGCCTGAATCCTGGCAAGTTCAACTTGTGCGTGTATCTGTGCCTCCTGAATACGAGACTCCGCCTCCTTAGCACGAGACTCCTGCAGGGCTAGCTGTAACTTAGCTAATTTAATCTGCGTTTGCTCATTTGGAGGAGTTTCATTAAACAAGCTTTCATTAATCATGTCAACAATTTGATCTTTAGAATGATGAGAGCGAACAGCAATTCCTAATTGTTGAGCAACAAGCTTAAGTTCATTCTTTGTTCTATTTTCTACATCCAACACTGTTTGCACATTTGACAAAAAATCTTTGGCTTCATCAAGTGTAGAAATAGTAGACATCATGAATAAATCACAGTCACAAAATATCAAACAATATCCTTGTGATAATATCCTGAATATCCTGATAAGAGGTCGCCAAATTTATGTTACAGAACAGAGAAAGATGATGTACACTTTAAGTGAGAATACTAAAAATCACTACTGTCCCGTAAAGTTCCAGGTTCAAAACAAAAGAGTTAAGTAAAATTACAAGTTAAAGTTTAATGCTCAAACTAACAACAAACATTCAGGACTCATAAGGATAATGTAATGGCAAAAAACAGGTTAAATATATGGTTAACTGCAATAGCCTCTATTAACAGGAAATTAGCAAGAGTAAATTTATCTAAGTTAGCCCTGATAAAATGAAAATACACTGGGTAATGCTCAGTTAATGCAAGATAAATTATTACAGATACAAAATATTATCGAAAATGACTGACAAAAAGAACCTTTACATAAATCACAAAAAAAAAACTCACTACGCCTAACAATTAACCCTATGCTACACACCACAAGAAAAAATGCAACAACAGTTATACTCAAATTACACAGCTGCTAGATGGTTGAAGACTTCCTGAGCACTCACAACAATAACTGTACAGGGAAGGACAGAGATGTGAACAAAATGAGGAGCAGATCTAAGTGGCAATTAATGTAGAGACTGAGCTCATTATATACGGGCCAGCAGAGCTTGATACAACTTGTAAGAAGGACACGCAAATGAAGCCATGGGGACAAAGAGTTGACAATCCCGCTCTGAACAACAGAAAGGACGACTTACTCTACTATAACGGTAGAAGGGGGGGACTGAGGCAGAACACGCTCGTGATCAAACAGGCAGCACACTGTACGTTAGAATTACACAAAGGATGATGAAATCATAGGCTATGTAACAATATATATATATATATATATATATATATATATATATATATATATATATATATATATATATATATATCAGCCAATCCTACGTTGCCCCACGAGGACCGCAGGAGCCCGGGGCTAGGCAGTTGGCCCTGATATTTAAGATGAAAGTGACCAGCCTCACTCATCCCTGAGTGGCATTACGTGAGCAATAAACTCCAACCAACCCTTGGATAGAAACCTTC
>NW_027645099.1:0-19178 GCF_032717465.1 Coenobita brevimanus | reverse complement strand
CCGTTTGATACAAAGCTTCATTTTTCATTTATTTATCTGAGTAATGTAGTATTTGTCATAGCATGCAGGATGTTACTGCTATTTGTAATACCAGCATAATGCATTATAACCAACGTTAGCCACAGTAATTATGTGAACTAAAAAAAAACGATAGTTCCCCCATTTTAATTTCCCATTTTCTCTAATGCGCGTTGTCCTAAAAACGATATATATATATATTTTTTTATTTGATGAACGTGTCAGATGTTTCTTGTTATAATACCTATAATACAGGACCAGACTGTAGTATTAAAGTTAGCAACAGAATTTTTTAGAACTATAAATTGTTCACTATTCCCTAATGTTGGGGATGTTATATAATTACACTCATTATTATTTTTTACTCAAACGTATACACGCATGAAAAAATAAAAATATATAAATTAAGCAGCCACCTTTGTACAGGTGTGTGAACTACACTTTCGGCCAGAGGGGAGAGAGAGGGAAACATCATACTTTGATGAGAAAACAGGAGGAGACACAGCAAATTAAGGCAGGCCAAGACTTAGGAAGGGGACAGTTCCTTCAAAGTTGCCTAACTGTCCCTCCTATCTTTCAACAACTACTTCCTTGAGAGGATCTCCAGATACAAGGAGATGCAGAAAGGAAGAAGGTGTCAAAGAAATATAGGCACAGAGAGAAGAGAGAGTATTGAGAAGAAGATGCCTTCCTTCCTATGAACAACTGTAATGAAGGTCATAACATTGAAAAATTCAAAGAATGCTACTGTGGGCTTCCACAAATGCGTTGCTACAAATAATTTCTGTGCAAAATTAAATGATCTCAAAATCAAAAAGACAGGGAGAAACTGTGTAGGTAACACCAAAATTGCTATTATCCCAGGGTAGGTAACATTTTATAAACCAGAAAGCCTGTAAATATTATCCCAGGTTGCTCAATTACCATCATACTCCTGTTAACTTATAGTCAGCACTGTAGTGTGGTGATGTACTGCATTTTATGAGTGTATTATAGTGTGGTGATGGAGAAGAGTTGAGTGGTGGAGTGATGTTTTAAGTGCAATATAATGTGAGAAAGTGGACGTAACATGGTGGAGTGATTTGATTGTATACATAGTGATATTCAGTGAAGTGGGCAGAAATAACACATGTAAACCAGATTGTTGATGGTGATGATATGTGTAAATAAAGGACTCATTTAACTGCTGAATTATGATATTCCTACTTAAGCAAGATATTTTATTTAATGATGTATGTCTAGTTTAAATTCATAGCCAAATGTCTACACAAGTTGTATGTGGCGAGCAAATACTCTTTAGAAGTACATACATATATATATACGATATATATATATATATATATATGTGGAGAGGAGTTCGGATCAAGGCCTTCTAAAATTAGAAGGCCTCGTGGTGGGGGACGGTAAGCCGTGACGTACTTATAGGTCGGTCTAGGTAGTGTTGGGTCAGGCTCAGCTTTGGTCGGGAGCAGGTCACGCTGTGTGTTCAATAACAATAAGAACATAAGAACATAAGAACATAAGAAGAGAGGATAACTGCAGTAGGCCGGTTGGCCCATGCTAGGCAGCTCCTAGAAGAGTAACTGAACTACTAGAATGAGATAAGGACAGCAAAGAAGAAGGCTCTCCCCCGCCCTCCAAACCCTCCAGCCGAAGCCGGCAGGAAAAAGTCAGAAAGAACACCACGCCGTATAGAAAAACTGGCGTGGACATTTTACAGGAAAGTGTGAAAGGAGAATAGAGACTATCATAGTATAACCTGAAAAGAAGAATTTTTTGAATTAGTATTGGTTATAAGATTTTCTTTATTCTATATCCACCCCTTATTTGTCATATGCTTATCTAGCCTATGCTTGAAACTCTCAATGGAAGAGGCAGCAACTACTTTACTAGGTAGCTTATTCCATTCGTCTACTACTCTATTACCAAACCAATTTCTACCGATTTCCTTTCTGAAACGGAATTTTTCTAGTTTGAAACCATTATTTCTAGTTCTATCCTGTATGCTCACTTTAAGTACCTTGCTAATATCTCCCTTATTTATACCCTTCATCCACTTAAACACCTCAATTAAGTCTCCCCTTACTCTACGCCTCTCTAGCGAATGCAGACTTAGTCTTTTCAGTCTGTCTTCATATGACAGGTTCCGGACGTCATGTATCATTTTAGTCATTCTTCTCTGTACATTTTCTAACGAATTAATATCCATTCTATAGTAAGGACACCAAAACTGTACTGCGTAGTCTAAATGTGGCCTTACTAATGCTAGATAAAGTTTCGGTATTACTTTAGATGATCTATTGCTCACGCTTCTCGAAATAAATCCTAGGACCCTATTTGCTTTATTTCTCGCATTAATGCACTGTTGCTCTAGGGTTTAAGATCGTTACTAATCATAACTCCTAGATCTCTCTCGCATTCCGATTTGCTAATTTCTTTGTTATCTAAGCTGTATTTAGTATCTCCAATGGTCTTGCCTACGTTAAGGCACTTTACATTTTTCAATGTTAAATTCCATTTGCTAAGTTTTAGACCATTTGGACAATGTATCGAGGTCTTTTGTAAGTAATGGCAATCGTCAGTCGAGTTAATGATACGCCCTATTTTTTGTATCGTCGGCAAATTTGCTGATTCTGCTATTGACTCCTAAGTCTAGATCATTTATATATATGATAAATAATAAGGGACCGAGAGTACTTGAACCCTGTGGTACACCGCTAGTTACTAATCCCCAGTCCGACTTAGTTCCATTTATTAATACTCTCTGCTTTCTGTCCTTTCAGCCAGGATTCTATCCATTTTAAGATATCGTACAGTCTATACCGTGTGCTCGAACTTTTCTAACTAACCTTTCGTGTGGGACTCTATCAAAAGCTTTACTAAAGTCCAGATAAATAACATCGTAAGCTTTATCGCTATCTACCGCCTCATAGACCTCCGAGTAGAATGACAAATAAATTTGTGAGGCAGGATCGTCCTTGCCTGAATCCGTGCTGACTTTCGTTTATAAGATTAAATCTTTCTAAGCGTTCTCTTAATCCTATTTGCCAAAATTGACTCTAACATTTTTCCTACTATTGACGTTAGACTTATCGGACGTATAATTCGACGCAGCTGATTTATCACCCTTTTTTAAAGATAGGCACTACGTTTGCGGTTTTCCACGCTCTCCTGGAACTTCTCCTGAACTTAAAGAGTCATTAAATAACGTTAAAAGTGGCTGACATAATTCTTCTTTGGTTTCTTTTATACCTTTTGCATATATATCGTCCGGACCTGGCGATTTTTGAGGTTTTAACTTATTAATTTCTTTCATTACGTCCTCCTTACTAATGGTTATTTTACTAAGAATATTTTCCGTATTCTCATGGTAAATATTTGCTGCTTGAGGGACCAGGCTTAGATTTTCCTTGGTGAATACTGATATGAAATAATTATTTAGGATGGAGCACATTTCTTTATCTTCTTCACTGGTAATGTCACCTGATTCTGTTCTGAGTGGTCCTATCCATTCTTTATTTTTCGCACGGTACATTTGATAAAAACCCTTGGGGTTTTCTTTTGATTCACTGGCAACCTTAATTTCATAACTTCTCTTTTGCTTTTCTTATCTCCCCCTCTTTACTTCTCTATTTAAAATTGTGTACTGGTTACGTAAGTGTTCCTCTCCACGTTTTATTTTTCTATATATTCCTTTCCTTTGGCCTATGGGAGATTTTAATTCTGTTGTTTAACCATCTTGGTTCTGAAATTGTTAGTTCTAAACGGTTTTGAAGGAATATATCTATCTTGGCCTCCGTGTATTATATTTATTAACTCGTTATACTTCTCACTGGTCGAACGTCTGTTTGGTACTGGAGCTGAGTTAATTTCCGTCACCTGGACTACATTCCTATCTACCACCTCCCCCTCACAGACACCTGACGGACATCCCCATGTGCTTCCTATGCCTGACCTATGACCTGGGGGATCCCCACTGACCTGACATTCCCTCAAATAGCTAATCTCCCTGTGGAATACCGTTCGAAAATAAGCTCTTAAGCCATCGAAATCTCCTAGACGAAAATTAGGAACGGTGGAGGTATTTTCAGTGGAATGACATCCTAAATAAGAATTGAACTTAATTTCTTCATGATCGCTATTACCAAGTCGTCCACCAACCTCTATATCGCTAATGATAGCTTTCTTTATTAGCTAAAACCAAATCTAGTATATTATTAATTTCTGGTGGGCTCCCTGATATACTGATAAAGCGAAATTATCCTGTACTACATCTAGAAATTCCTCTGACTCTGCATCTCCTGTCTGATTTCTCCAATCTATCCTTGGCAGATTAAGGTCCCCAACAATTATTACTTGTTGGACTGTGATGCTTTCCCTAATTTCCTCCCAGAGTGTATTTACTATCAGCTCTACTTAATTTTGGAGATCTGTAAATTGCTCCTAAGACTAATTTCTCCCTATTGTTACTAATTTCAACCCAGACACTTTCTGTGTCCCTATTTACTTTAATGTCTGCTTTATTGTAACAGTTTAATGAATTTCTTACATAAATAGTTACCCCCCTACCCCCTTTCTTCCCTGACGGTTTGACACAAAAATATTATAGCCTTTTATCTGATATTCTGCTAAAAATTTTTTGAGTGTCTGTATTCATCCAAGTTTCACTAATAACGGCAATGTCTATTTTCTCTGTACAAATTAAAGCCCTCAGTTCATCCATTTTATTACGTAAACTCTGGCTGTTTGTGTAGTACACTTTCAGATTATTACGAGTAGTTATGCCTTTACCTTGGCATTTACTGTTATTTATTTTATTACTAACTGGGAAACTCTTTAATTTACTAATATAACAATTTTTTGTACTATCGCTTATCGCCCTTCTATCATCTATCATCGCCTACTCAATTTGAGGTGCCTGAGTGGATGTATCTACACTATTGGTTGAACTTTGTGTTCTTAATTTTGCAAGTATCGATGCATCCATCCAAACATGGTAATACGATTTCTGACCGTAGTTGCTGCATCTTCCTGTACACCTACTTCTCAATCTCGAAAAAATCCCTCCAACTCCCTATCTATCATTCCAGCTAAAATGCCAGTAACTCCCTGCCTGCTAAGATGAGTCCCATCCCAACTATACAAAGGCACTTCGTCCATAAAAACCGGTCCCAGTTGTTCTATGAAAGGTATTGCATTATCTTTGCAATACCTTTCAAGGCGGCAATTAAACCCTATTGCCCTGCTCAACCATTCCCTCTTCCAACCCGCCACCTTGGTAAAACACCAAGGTCTTGGGGTTCCTCCCCTCTCCCTAACCTTTTCTAACATCAACTTGTAACCTTTCCACAGTACCTCACTCTTACGGCTAGCCTATCATTGCCTCCTACACTGAGGCACACAGTGGGTTTGTCACCACTTTCCTTTACGATATTTGAAATTTTATCTACCACACATTAGCCACCCTGGCCCCCTGGAAGACACACATGTTTAGCGAGTGGAGTATATATGGCCCTGTTCAGATATCTCACCTGGGAGTCTCCAACAACAACAACATTTTTCTTACCTTTCTTGTTCTTTTTATACTTACCTGTACTGGAAGTTCTCTCCTTCCTTCTCCTCTACTTCCCTCTCTGCCTTTCCCTTCACATTCGTCCCGTAGTGCGTCGAATGTATTAGTTGTCTTAATTTCCGTTTGCTTTTGAAGAGTGAACTTCGTTGCACCCTTGTTAACTAGTGTCCAACCTTCAGCCTTTTTCTCTTTCTCCTCCAACATCTCCTCCAACAATTCCCTCATCTGTGCCTTCTCCCGCCTGAGAATTTGTACCTCCCGCTTCAGTTCGAGAAGTTCCTCCTTTAATTCAAGGTAGTCCTTTTCAGTACTTGCAGTGGGGACACAGCTCTCTGCCGAGGAAGCCATTAAGGGCAATCTTTCGTCTTAATAATGCCAAGGTAGCACACACTATCACGGGTCACTACGGGTCACCACAACACACACTCTCACGGATCACTAGCACAACACTATCGCTGATCACTACAACACACACTAACACAACCACTATCACAGATCACTAAAGCACACTAGCACAACACTACCACAGGTCTCAGGCATGTTTGAGCTGACTGGCCTCACGAGAGCGACTGACTGGCCTCACGAGAGCGACTAACTGGCCTCACGAGAGCGGCAGTATTTTGACGAGAAGGCATGTTTTGAGTTTAGGGGGAATAGTGTGAGGAAGATTTCCTATTGACAATATATGTTGGCCATAGAATTCGATAGAGTGATACGATCGACTGCTCTGTTCAGTGGTACTAGAAATATTCTACAACAGCTGCCTCAAGATATCTGCGTCTTTTTTAATTCTGCTTCCTTGTACAAAATTTTTGCCTTTTCCCATTTCATTATATGACCATGTATTTAATACTATGCTGAGCTACACATGCATTGTTGGCGTTGTGTACCGGCTCATCGTGCATACACTGTGTTCTTTTTTCTATACTCTCTTCCAAATCACGCCCTATTTCATCTATGTAGATCTTATTACATACTGTGAACATGGAATGGAGTAAACACCTCTCTCGGCTGTGTTGCTGGTTCGTACAGTACCTTGTGTCTGACCAGATCACCCACTGTCTAAGATGTCTTAAAAGCTACCTCAGTTCCTGAATTCCTTAAAAAAGGGACAATGTTGTTGCTCGTATTGTTATTGGGCAGGAGTAAGCAGTGTCACATCATTGGATTTCTCAGCCGTTGCCCGTTCTTGATAGCCCTGGCATGTTTTTCTGGCACTGGAATAGCACGTGTTTTTGGATACTTCACTCTTTAGAGATATGTGCTAGTATTGTACTGGATTTCCTCTTTCAAATGATCTTCACTGCAAATCACTCAAGGTTGTAAGTGTAGAACCCTGTTAATACACTCCTCTTTATTGTAACGTTATGGCTGAAATAATAGTGAATAGGGTCATTTTCCTATTTGTGGCTTTCCTATACACTTTAAATGCCAACTTACTGTCGGTCCTAATGAGACAGGGCATCCAGGAAGGGCAAGCTTAACTGTCAGCTTCTTCTTCAAAATGAATGTGCTGAATTGATTGTTCCACTTCGATATAAGTCTGTCCCGCTGGGGGAATGTCAAGGGATTAGGTCCTTGGGAAGGAACAGTGTGGGGATGGGATTATCAAGCATAAGAACATAAGAAGAAGAGGATAACTGCAGTAGGCCGGGTGGCCCATGCTAGGCAGCTCCTAGAAGAGTAACTGAACTACTAGAATGGAGATAAGGTTGATAGCAAAGAAGAAGACTCCTCCCCAGCCCTCCAAACCCTCTCCGGCCAAAGCCGGCAGGAAAAAATCAGAAAGAACACCACGCCGTATAGAAAAACTGGCTAATGGACATTTTATAGGAGAAAAAGCTGTGAAAGGAGAATAGAGACTATCATAGTGTAACCTGAAAAGGAAAAATTATGAATTAGTATTGGTTATGATATTTTCTTTTTTTTCTATATCCATCCCTTATTTGTGATATCCTTATCTAGCCTATGCTTGGAAATTCTCAGTTGGAAGAGGCAGCAACTACTTTACTAGGCAGCTTTATTCCATTCGTCACTACATCTATTACCAAACCAATTTCATACCTATTTCACTTATTGAAACGGAATTTTTCTAGTTTGAAACCATTATTTCTAGTTCTATCCTGTATGCTCACTTTAAGTACACTTTTGCTATTATCTCCTCTTTATTTATACCCTTCATCCACTTAAACACCTCAGTTAAGTCTCCCCCTTACTCTACGCCTCTCTAGCGAATGCAGACTTAGTCTCTTCAGTTTATCTTCATATGACAGGTTCCGGACGTCATGTATCATTTTTGTCATTCTTCTGTACATTTTCTAACGAATTAATATCCATTTCTGACAGTAAGGACACCAAAATTGTACTGCGTAGTCTAAATGTACTTTTACTAATGCTAGATGAAGTTGCAGTATTACTTTTGATGAATCTATTGCTTCATGCCTTCTCGAAATCAAATCCTAGGACCCCATTTGCTTTATTTCTCGCATTAATATACTGTTGCCTTGGTTTTAGGTCGTTACTAACCATAACTCCTCAGATCCGTCTCGCATGATCCAGATTTGCTTAATTTCTTTGTTATCTAAGCTGTCATTTAGTGTCTCCAATGGTCTTGCCTACGATTAGGTACTTTACATTTTTCAATGTTAAATTCCATTTGCTTAAAGTTTTAGACCATTTGGACAATGTATCGAGTTTTTTTTGTAACTTAGCGGCAATCGTCAGTCGAGTTCAATTATACGCCCTATTTTTTGTATTGTCGGCTTAAATTTGCTGATGCTGCTATGGACTCCTAAGTCTAGATCATTTATATATATAATTAATAATAAGGGACCGAGTACTGAACCTCTGGGGTACACCGCTAGTTACTGATCCCCAGTCCGGGACTTAGTTCCATTTATTAATACTCTCTGCTTTCGTCCTATTTCAGCCAGGATTCTATCCATTTTTAAAGATATCGCCGTCTATACTGCGTGTGCTCGAACCTTTCTAACTACTCGCCTTTCGTCAACGTGGGACCCTATCAAAAGCTTTACTAAAGTCCAGATAAATAACATCTTGTCAATAAGCTTTATCGCTACCTACTGCCTCATAGACCTCCGAGAGTAGAATGACAATAAAGTTTGTGAGGCAGGAACGTCAACTTGCCTGAATCCGTGCTGACTTTCGTTTATAAGATTAAATCTTTCTATGCCTTCTCTAATCTTATTTGCCAAAACTGACTCTAACATTTTTCCTGCCATTGACGTTAGACTTATCGGACGATAATTCGACGTAGCTGATTTATCACCCTTTTCAAAGATGGGCACTACGTTTGCGGTCTTCCACGCCTCTGCAACTTCTCCTGAACTTAAAGAGTCATTAAATATTGTTAAAAGTGGCTGACATAATTCTTCTTTGGTTTCTTTTATAATTTTTGCATATATATCGTCCGGACTGGCGATTTTTGAGGGTTTGTCCTATTAATTTCTTTTTCAATACGTCCTTCTTACTAATGGTTTATTTTACTAAGAATATTTTCCGTATTCTTATCGTAAATATTTGCTGCTTGAGGATGGACCAGGTCTAGATTTTTCCTTGGTGAATACTGATATGAAATAATTATTAGGATGGAACACATTTCTTTATCTTCACTGGTAACGTCACCTGATTCTGTTCTGAGTGGTCCTATCCTATCTCTATTTTTCGTATCGGTACATTTGATAAAAACCCTTGGGGTTTTCTTTTGATTCACTAGCAACCTTAATTTCATTAACTTCTCTTTTGCTTTTCTTATCTCCCTCTCTTACCTCTCTATTTAAAATCGCGTACCGGTTATGCAAGAGTTCCTCTCCAAGTTTTATTTTTCTATATATTCCTTTCCTTTGGCCTACAACCTGGGAGATTTTAATCTGTTGTTTAACCATCTTGAGTTCTGAATTATTAGTTCTTAAACGGTTTTGAAGGAGATATATCTATCTTGGCCTTTCGTGTATTATATTTATTAACTCCGTTATACTTCTCACCTGGTCAGAACGTCTGCATGGTACTGGAGGTTGAGTTAATTCCCTGTCACCTGGACTACACTCCCATCTACGACTTCCCCTTCACAGACACCTGACGGACATTCCCACGTGTTTCCTGCCCCTCACCTATGACCTGAGGTTGCCCATTGACCTGGCATTCCTCAAATAGCTAATCTCCCTGTGGAATACCGTTCGAACAATAAGTTCTTTAAGCCATAAAAATCTCCTAGACAACGGTGAAGATTAGGAACGGTGGAGGTATTTTCAGTGGAACAGACCATCCCAAATAAATTTGAACATTTTATTTCTTCATGCAATCGGGTATTACCAAGTCGTCCAGATACCAACCATCTCATATCGCTAATGATATTTTCTTTATTAGCTAAAACTAAATCTAGTATACTAATATTACGTCTGGTGGGCTCCCTGATATACTGATAAAGGAAATTATCCTGCAATACCTCTAGAAATTACTCTGACTCCTTATCCCCCTGTCTGATTTCTCCAATCTATTCTTGGCAGATTAAGGTCCCCTACAAGTATTACCTAAGCTGGACTGTGATGCTTTTTCCCTAATTTCCTCCCAGTAGAGGTATTTACTATCAGCTCTACTTAATTTAGGAGATCATGTAAATTTATGCTCCTAAGACTAATTTCTCTCTATTGTTACCTAATTTCAACCCAGACACTTTGTGTGTCCCTATTTACTTTAATGTCTGCTTTATTGTAACAGTTTAATGAATTCTTTACATAAATAAGCTACCCTTCCCCCTTTCTTCCCAGACGGCTTGACACAAAAATATTATTCAGCCTTTTATCTGAGTATTCTGCTAAAAATTCCCGAAGTGTCTGTATTCATCCAAGTTTTCACTAATAACGGCAATGTCTATTTTCTCTGTACAAATTAAAGCCCTCAGTTCATCCATTTTATTTACGTAAACTCCGGCATTTTGTTTGTGTAGTACACTTTCAGATTATTCTGCTAGTAGTTATGCCTTTACCTTGGCTTTACCAACTGTTATTTATCTTATTACTAACTGGGAAACTCTTTACTTTACCTAATATAAATTTTTTTGTTCTATCGCTTATCGCCCTTCTATCATCGCTTGTTCTCATCATCTATCATCGCCTGCTCAATTTGAGGTGCCTGAGTGGATGTATCTATGCACTTTATTGGTTGAACTTTTGTTCTTAATTTTGCAAGGAAATATTGATGCATCTATCCAAACATGGCTAATAATGATTTCTGAGTGTAGTTGCTGCATCTTCCTGTACACCTACTTCCACCAGAAGAGTGTTAGTTAACATCAGCACTCAATGGTGACCCCATAGCCATTCCAAAACTTTGCTTGTAGAATGTGTCATGAAACTTGAAGTAATTAATTTTTTAGCACATTTCGACCAATTTCCTCAGGAAAATCGGTGTTCGGTACGGGGAGGGCAGTTTTACCTTATCACTTATTATTTCAAGCGTGTAATAGGAGTATTACTTTTTATCCGTGTGGCGCACTTTTGTGAAGAGGGGATTTCACATCAAGACTAGCCAGTTTCTTGTTTTTGACGTTAATGTGCTTATTTTCATCTTAAGGTCACCAGGGTGGCTTTAGAAGATGTGCCCTGCTTATTGTTCCAAGTTTAGCAGAAAGCATATTTGGCCAGTCTCCCAGCCAGTTGGTGTGGTGCACTGCCGATTCCCTGAAGTGATTGGTAGCATGGGAATGTTAGGCTTGTGTAGTTTATAGGGGAGACCATTCATCATCTAGCAGAGCATTGATTGTTGCATGTTAAGTGAGGTGAAGCAATCCTCTTTTCGCCCCGTCTCTGTCTTCCTAGTATTTTTCTGCATTGTTTTGTTAATATCCAGTGATGCACTTTTCAACCTCTGTTTCTTCTATGGTGGCCCATTCATGGCTTTTCAACCCTCTGCTTCTTCTATGATGGTGTAAGTGTCTCTGTCCATAGAAGGATTCTGACCCATTTTATCGATGTGTGCACTGTTGTCCACCAGTGACTCCTCCTCCCCTTATGAGCGATGAAATCACTGATAAGGTTTTCCTCCACACCTAAGTCCTTCAGGGCTTTCCTTACCCAGCATTCCTTCCATTTCCACAGGACTTCCTCGCTTCACCTGTCCCTTGTTTCTTTTCTTTCTCTTCGTCCCTTGTGCCGTGATCTGTAATCCCTTTCCCCTGAGACCTCCACCTTCCTTACCCCTACCTGCCCTCTCTATAAAAAAAAAACCACCCCCAGCCAATACCTTACCCCCTCTGTCACACCCCCACTGCCTTTCTACGGTATATACGCAGGAAATGCAGGTATATTCTGCAATTGTATTCCCTAGAAAGGAAGTCGGAGGCGAAACGTCATTACACACTAAGTCCCACATCGGGTGTTTCTTTCTTCATCCTGGCACCTATTCAATAAGCTTCCCTCTCCCTTTCTCTACGTGGCTCTCATTTTTCCTTTCCAGTCCCCTCCTATACCTTTTACTCAACTTTCTTTTCAGTCTTCCTCCATACTCTCAATTGGTAAACCCCTCTCACCCTCTCCCTACCTTCTTCATGGCGCTAACTTTTTTCTTTCCGTTTCCTTGCTGTAACACCTGTGTTGTTAAATCCCGCAATCTTCTTTCCCTACTCCTTTCTGTCACTTTATTAATGCTCGTTAGTTGGCTCCACTTCTTCCTCCATCGACCTTCTTCATATTTCACTTTTTCTTTTCTATTACTCCTATCTTTCTCCTTAAAACCAACTCTTACGATTATTTATTTTTTCGTTACCTTCTTACTACAGTTACACCAAGTATGCATTATTTTTTTCTCGTTACCATCTTACTACCATTGAGACATATAGCACATGCATCCTACACTGCACCCTTCTTCTACCTTCTTCTCGCTACCGAACTTTTTTTCCCCATTTCCTCCCCGTACCTGTCGTGATTCCCCTTCCCATCATTGTCTCATAATTTTCCTCTCTTCATACGGCCTCATTTTTAAGTTCGTATCGCCCTTCCCCCTGCCTCTCTCGCTTTTTCTCTCCAATCCCTTGGTATAGCTCCTTTTATATAAATCATCCCATAGTCCTCCATAATTTTGCTGCCTTCTTTTGCCTTCTCTCGTGATGCAAGATTATCCACATCATTTGCTTTCTCTCACCTCTTTCTTTCCATTCCTTCCCTGTAACTTCAGTCCGTCAGTACCTTTTCAATCTTCCTTCATGTTTTAGGTATTTTTTAACGCCTCATGAAAGGTTCTCCTTAACATTTCTATCTATCTGTCCTATCAATCCATCTATAGCCAGATGCGCACCTGAATCCCGTAAGGGATGGCCGCAAACACATCGCCTCCATGTAGTCTTGTCCCCTGCCATTACGCTGCCCCACCCCCCAACTCAAACACCTCCCCTTCTCATATACCTCTCCACTCCTCTATTTCATCCTCGGTCTCTCCCTCCCTCTTTTCCTCTCTACCTCATCCACATACATTCTCTTCACTAGTCCCTCACTCTCCGTTCTCTCCACATGGCCAAACCATCTCCAATGTATTCCTCCTAAAGCTTTCTATCACATCCACATCCACACGATAACTCTCTTTCACTTCTTCATTTGTCAGGCTGTCTCTCCATGTAACTCCAAATGCTGCTCTCAAATACCTTATTTCCACTGCTTTCATTTTTGGCTTGTGTCCTTCCAACAAGGTCAAAGCTTCGCTTCCATATGTTAAAGCTGACATCACAATACTATCATGCGTAACGACTTTTTTAACTTTCAAGCTCACTTCCCTATTTCTTATCACTTCTTTCAAAGAACAAGCAACCTTTTCTTCCCTGCTATACCCTTTCAAGCACTTCACCCTCTAAACTTCCATCCCACTTATCACACTACTGAAGTATTAAATGCACTCAAATTTTCCATTTCCTTATCATCCAACCTCACTGCATTCAGATGACTTAATTTCCTCTCTCAAGACCTTTCTCTACCTCTGTTATTTTCTTCTTATTTCTTCCGTGCAACGCCTTATACTTGATTTGCTTCCTCTCTCTTTCCATCTCAATTTTGTTTTTCTCTTCTCGCCCCGATTACAAGTTCCTCTCACCCTTTTTTATCTTTACCTTTCTCTCACTTTTTCTATCCATCCCTTTCCTCCAACTACGAATCAGTTCACCTTTCCATCTTCCAGTATTCATCGTATGCATCCTCTTTTTCTCCATATGAAAGTTCTTCTCATCCTCTCTCCTTTCCTCTTGCTTTTCTCATTCCTTCCCATGTTTACAATAACACATTTTTCATTGGGTAATATTGCCCATACATCTTCAATCTTGTATGTTCTGATGTAAAAACAGGTTAACGCAAATTATGATGCTAGTCACGAAGAGGTGCCAAGGAAAAGATGTCCAAACAATGGTACTGTATTTTTCTGCCTTTGAGCTACGTGAAATAAACTGAAAAATAATAAAAAATTGTAAATCTAGACCAAGTTAGAGAATGAAAAGACTATAGCTAATTTCTTTTAGTTCATATTTCTTGCCTTCAAGCTCTTATTTCCTGTTGTCAAGAAGCGAAATTCCATTAATCTGGTAAATTAACTTACAATTTCCGACAAAGGCGGGTGAGAACAATTTTGTAAGTTCTTTATACTATACTCTCTTTCACCCTTAACTTGGCCCAGATTTTTGTCCTATTGCAGCCTAACCATCCTGTAGTTCAGTGGTGAAGAGAAGGCAATGCAATCCACACGTCCTTTCCAAAGCATTTCGTCATGACTAACATTATATTGCAGTGGTAATATACTTTCTACAACCCAGTATTTACGATGGACAGATGGCGAAGTTTTAGGCCAAGGAAGGCCAAAGGGGTATAATAAGGAGGAGATCTCTAAATCTTTGTGCACTGAAACTTGGTTGTAGCTTAGAATCAATGTGGCTGTGCGAGTATGTGTTAAAGCTGAGGTGGCTGGGGAACGTATTTACTTTCCTCATTACTCACTGCTCCAGAGCTAAACATTAGCTCTTTGAACCTGTACAACAAACTACTCTGACACCACCCTCTTGCAATCCTCAATCACAATTCCCTTCGACTGGCTCCAGGGGTTCCGAAATGAGGGTGGTGATAGGCAGATAAAGGCATTAATGTGTCAGAGTAAGCCTCCTGATGTCTTGTTGTTGATTAAAGGTTTGGTGGAGTTTATGGTCAAACTATTTTCAGCTTTTAATTTGTGCATAAAGTCAGAAATTTTAGTCCTCAGATAATTACCATGATACATAAGAGTACAAAATCTCTAAAATATTTCCAGCTTGTGTAAAAATCGCCTCAGTACCACTAGAGTGGTTTGCCGTTACACGCTCCAAAAAGCACCAATAAATGGGGACAAATAACTGGAATCTGGAGGATAATTAAAATAGGAGTCCAAAATGGGGGAGAAATTTTCCGCACTTTGGGAGGTGGGAGGGATCAAAGATTTCTCGGCAAGGAAGTGGGGAGAGTACAGGAAAACTTTGTGAACTCTTGAATTACCCACGTCATTTTCACTTCTCGATGCACCAAGTTCCCCCGAGCCAAACTCATGAGAAGCCACTGCCCAAGTCCTCTTTGTTTAGCTATATCTTTTTCAACTTTCCTCATCTTTTACCCCTAACTTACGGTATGATTAAAGTGTTTGTACTATTTGGAACACTTCCGAACCTGACCCACTCACACTATCTTTTGGTGGTGGTATCCTGGCAACGAGACCGTAGTAGTCTGTGGCATTTCATGAATGAGGTTAACCTTCGATGGTAATCCTGATTGTGTTTGGGATTAGTAATATAATATGTTTGAATAAATAAAGGGAAATACACTATAATACGCCTATGAAATGAGAGTATGCAGAAATCATGCAAATGTTTTATTAGTAGTAGACTATAATCACTGAGACGTCAGTATTCGAAGTGGTGTCTCTTAATTACATTACTATGTCGAGACAATAGCCTTGGCATCCTAAAACTGGCAAGCTTACCAAAATGTTGGTAAAGGGTCAAAACTGAGAATCCAGGATAACCAAAATATTTAAGCTAATGTATATTTATATAATTTGTCAGTTGGGACACACTGTGGTTCTAGTGTTATATGTGTAGAAAATTTCCAAGTAGCTTCTTGTGAGTGGGAAGTTTTACGTGTAGATCATTTATACATATATTAGAGCTCGTGGACGAGCGAGTTTGTTATCTACTTGAGTAGTTTTGTAAGTAGATAATCTTCAGTTCCTCTTTTGTCATGCAATGACAGGAGAGGTAAAGACTTAGTATGGGACTATTTTTATTTGTCTTGGAAATATTTACAAAGTCTCTCACACATGCGAGAAGTATAAAGTAGAGTCCTGCATAGCTACCTCCCTGTCTCGCTTTACCTCTCTCTCTGCCACCCCTCTCGACCGGTTGCTAGATCTCCTTCTCTCTCTCACTCTCTCTGTACAACCTTTCTCGCTTACGATCGCCATGGCCCCCTTCTCTCCATTACTGCAACCGGTTCTACGGCTAGCTCCTCTTCTGAGCTCTGAGTTCCGACTTTCTCTGTTTAGCAGGGGTCGTGTCACGTGTGCTATATTGTCGTGGAAGCTTCTAGAACACTGTATGTCTGTGTGTATGTACAGCTTCCGATGCACGACTCAGCATTCCTTCACTTTAAGAGTTGCAAGCTAATTTCCTTTTGTTTTGATTCTCACTGATACACTACCTGTCTCAATCCCTGGCTTCTGGTGCTTCTCATCTTTAATCTATCTGTCTATCTATCTATCTGCCTGTCTATCTATCTATGAGTCGTATTATTATAATACGGAGTCCTGTCATCGCTCGGTCACCCGAGCTGGCGGTCCTCTTACAGCAATCATCATTGAAGGCATATTCTAATTTATTAATACATAACATTGATTATAATATGTGCATAGATATAATATTCATGTTAATATTGCAATAGATCCAGTAATATTACATTTTAAACAGAGTTGTATACATAATTGAACACATGTCAATATGATTAAATTGGTTATTGTATGACAATTTGTAAGATGTGTATGTATATACAGACATAAGCATATTGCTAAATGTGCAAATGGTAAATACTGCTAGGTCATTACATTAAGGATTGAGTTATCCCTTTACTAATGTCTAATATTTCACTTACCTTTAGTGTGATGATTCTGGTAATACAGAATTGTTTGTAACACTGTATGAATTGTTACACAATAATTGTGGTAAATAACATAATTGTACTGTAAGTATTACATATCGTTTTTGTAGTTACATAACTGTACTCCCAACTGTAAAAATAATTCTATTAACATTGTAATAATATTGTAAATAACATTGTAGTAGTACAGAATTGTGCTAACACTGTATGAATTGGTACACAATAATTGTAGTGTACATAAGTGCAATACCTGTAATTGTTACATATCGTTTGTAGTTACCACAACTTGTAAAAAAGAAATAATTGTAGTAAACATTGTAATAATATTGTAATAACATTGTAGTAGTACAGAACTGTGCTTAATACTGTATAGAATTGGTACACAATAATTGTAGTGTACATAAGTGTACTGTAATTGTTATATATCGTTTGTAGTTACACAACTGTAAAAAAGAAATAATTGTAGTAACATTGTAATAATATTGTAATATACATTGTAGTTAGTACAGAATTTTGCTAATATTGTATGAATTGTTACACAGTAATTGTAAGGTGCATGTAACTGTATTGTAATTGTTACATATCGTTTGTAGTTACATAATTGTAATAAATCCGTAACATTGTAATGCAATCGTTTGTCATTACATATAACTGTAGTAACTGCAGTAATATTGTAGCGTAACTGTGGTAATATTGTAGTAAACATTGTAGTAATACATAACTGTTACTATTGTATGAATTGTACATAATTGTATTTGCTATGAAATAATCGTATTGTAGCATAATTGTTACATATCATTTTTGTAGTTACATAATTGTAACAACTGTAACATAATGCAATCGTTTGTAGTTACATACATTGTAGTAATTTGGCAGTAATATTTTCAGTAATCTGCAGTCCTAACATCACTAAACAGGTCATGCTGCGGTCAATGCAAATAGTGATGGAAAATAAGGTGTCTTTCCACTGGCTCATGACAGAACATAATAATTTGCATTTTGTTTCACTTATAGAAGGGAGTTTATGTGGTATTTTGGCATTTGTAGTAACACTTACACCTATTTTTTCATTTTATTTTGTATAATGCGATCTTACTATCTGTATATATTTTTTTATGAATTGATTTTCTCGTAGTTTGAGTTTTTCTTCGTTTGTCTACGTTTTCTCTAGTGTTGTCCAAGGCTGCATAATCGCTGGTTAATTCCTCTTGGGACCCTTTTTTAGAGGTTTAGTTTATATTGCACAGATATTACTGAAAATGATATTATATAGCCCCATATTTTGTTATTTACACTTATTATAGAAAATATATATACACTATATACAGATTAACTATATATACACTGACATGTTGTTCACTTGTGCATATCGTGGGCAATATATGTAAGTCAAAGCACTGTGTGGAAATTTCTTTGTCTTCACGATTGTGTGGGAGATTTTATCTCATTCTTGCTAACGTCATTTGTGTTGGCCATTTTTTTCCTCTTGTAAAATTTAAATTTGTCTGTTTCCCAGTAGGTAGCTTTAATTTAATAAATGTTTAATACAGCTTTTTTTTTATCGCTCACTGCAGGTAACTATAATAGTAAATTTTCTTTATTACTTTTGTACTCGTAGATGTAATAATGGCTAGTTGTCATTATGAAACACGTATTTTATGTAGAGTATAAATGGTAACACCTCCGTTGGTAGTAAATAAATGCTATAATAAATGGAATGAATATATACAGTGTAGAATATTTATTGTTGGTGCAAGTATTTAGTGATCGAAATTTTGCAGATAACTGGAAGTAGGTATGTGTACGTAAGTTGTAAGCTTATACAGCACGTTTTATATGTTTGTAGCAGAAGCTTTTTGTCTACCACTGTGTATTGTATAAATGAAGTGTAACTATGTAACTTCCCACTAGTTTTTACCGTGGTGGGAATAGGTGTGAGGTGGTGACATCACACACGAGTTAACTGACGTGGCGTCGTGCTCAGCAAACATACATGGTGACGTTTGACTTCCCACACCTGAAGTAGCTGTGGTGAGTAAATGAGTAGCGATGAGTAACTTAAGTGAAGATGAGTGAGTAAGATGAGTTGTGAATATGGCCCTTGGTATTTGCTGTCGTCGTTTTGACCTCGCACTCCTGCTTCAGCCGGTGGAGGTAGGGGGCGGTAGGAGAGAGAGAGAGGGTGAGGCTCAGGTGGATGTGAGTCGTGTGTGTCGTTAAGATGCTATTGTTTGTTTTCTATCTTGATAATGTAAGACTCAACTGCATACACCTTGTAAGACTCGTAGAGATCGAAGCTTCTTGTAGGCTCGTAGGTCTCGAAGGCTTAGTAGCTTGTATTTTGTAGGCATTCACTGTAGGAACTGAAGTACAAGGTGTCTGTACTTTCCACTGCCACCATATCTTGTAGAAACTTCTTAACT
>NW_027645098.1:0-4995 GCF_032717465.1 Coenobita brevimanus | reverse complement strand
TCTTTGTAGTGAAATTTTGTAGATCAGTTATACATATATTAGACTTGTGGACGAGCGGTTGTTACGTGAGTAGTTTTGTAAGTAGATAATCTTCGTCCCCTTTTTGTCATACAATGACAGGAGAAGTAAACATTAGTATGGGACTATTTTTATTTGTCTTTGGAAATATTAACAAAGTCTCTCACACACGAGGTGAAGTACAAGGTAAAGGTCTCTGCTAGCTACCTCCCTGTCTCGCCTCTCTATATCTCTCTGCCACCCTTCCCTCGACCCGGTTGCTAGTCTCCTTCTCTCCTCGCTTTCTCTGTACAACCTTTCGCTTTATGAGTCGCCTTAGCCCCCTTAACTCCACTACCAGCCAGTTCTATGGCATTAGCCCCTTTCTGAGCTCTGATTCCTACATTCTCGTTTAGCAGGGGTCGTGTCACGTGTGCTATACTGTCTTCGGAAGCTTCTAGAACACTGTATGTCTGTGTGTATGTACAGCTTCTGGTGCACGACTCCAGCATTCCTTCTCTTTAAGAGTTGCAAGCTAATTTCCTTTTGCTTGATTCTCACTGATACACTACCTATCTCACACACTGGCTTGGTGCGTCTATCTCTCTATCTCTCTATCTGTCTATCTAACTATGAGTTGTATTATTATATTGTGGAGTCCTGACGTACACACACACACACACACACATACACACATATATATATATATATATATATATATATATATATATATATATATATATATATATATATATATAATCAAAACACAGTTCTTACATCTTTCAACCCAACAGAATCTTCCGCAGCATTATCCTCTAATTTTTAGCAACACCAAACTCAATCCTGTATCACCTTTAAACATACTTGGGGTTTCATTCTTTTCGGATTTACTTTGGGAAAATCATTTAACCTCTCTTGTAAAATCTGCTTCCAAGAGATTAGGTATGCTAAGCTGGCTCCGTGCCTTTTTTACCCCTTCATGGACTTGGAGAAAGCTTATGACAGAATAGATAGGAAAGGTATGTGGAAGGTATTAAGAATATATGGAGTGGAGGGGAAATTGTTGAGTGCTGTGAAGAGTATGTACGAGGGAGCTAGGGCTACGGTGCGAGTGGATGGTGAGCTGAGTGAGTTCTTTGATCTCAATGTAGGACTGAAACAGGGGTGTGTAATGTCTCCATGGCTGTTTAATATATATATGGATGGGGTCGTAAAGGAGGTACAAGGTAGGGCAGTGGATGTGGGGGTGGCCCTAATGAATGAGGGTGAGATTTGGAAGCTTCCGGTGTTGCTGTTTGCTGATGATACAGTATTGTTGATTGAAGATGAATGGGAGTTGCAAGGTTTGGTAGAATGAATTTGGGACTGTGTAGGAGGAGGAAGCTGAAAGTTAATGTAAACAAAAGTAAAGTTATGGTGTTTGAGAGGAATGAAGTCACAGAGTGTGCAGTGAGGTTGGATGGTGAGGATATGGAGAATGTGAGTGCATTCAAGTACTTGGGTAGTGTGATGAGTAAGGATGGAACTTTGGGGGATGAAGTACGTGAAAGGGTACAGCAGGGAAGGAAGGTTGTTGGCACACTGAAAGCAGTGATGAGAAATAGGGAGGTGAGTATGGGAGTTAAGAAGTCACTGCATGATGGTATTCTGATCCCTACCCTGACGTATGAAAGCGAGGCGTGGACCTTGCAAGAGGGGAACAAGTCAAGAGTGAGAGCAGTGGAAATGAGTTACTTGAGAGGAGCATGTGGAGTGACATGGAGGGACAGGTTGACGAATGAAGAAGTGAAGGAACGTTGTGGGGTAGATGTGGATGTGGTTGAAAAGATTAGGAGAAATACACTGAGGTGGTTTGGACATGTGGAGAGGATGGAGAATGAAAGACTGACTAAGAGGGTGTATGTAGGTGAGGTGGAGGGAGGGAGAGGGAGGGGTAGACCGAGGATGAGGTGGAGGGATGGAGTTGAGAGGTATATGAGGGAGGGGGTGAGTTGGGGGGAGGGGAGTCAAATGGTGGGTGACAGAGTGACTTGGAGGCGTTTTGTCTCCGGCCACCCTTTGCGGGATTAGGGGGTTGGGCTATAGATAGATAGATAGATAGTATAGTACAGTTCTCATTTGTGAGGTTCCCCAGATACAGCTCTCCTCAGCAACGTGAAGTCAAAGGCTTATCGTCTTATCAACTCTCTTCCTCTTACTCCCTTTAACCTCTGTCACTACGTCGCACTGTTACCTCGCTTTTCTATCCCTACATCATTAGTCACCTTTCCTCTGAACTGTCTGCTTGCATCCCTCCACCATTACGGAGGGTGCGTAGCACCCGTCTAGCAAAAATCTCATCCCTTCTCTGTCCAACTCTCTAACGCATGAGTTAACTGTTACTCCCAGTCCTTCATGTATGCAACAAGTCAACTTTAGAACTGTCTCCCTCTGTCTGTATTTCCTAGTTCCTATGATCTCCAGTCTTTCAAACTCAGTGTGTCAAGACATCTGTAAATGAACAGATCTTGAATTTCGCTCTCTGGTATTTTTTTTAAGGAACAATGTACAGGGTCCTGGCCTTTGGTCCCTTCTTCCTTGATTTAAAAAAAAAAGTTAGAGCACTGTAACTCTTTCCATCCATCACATACTCCTTTAATTATTTTGCCCCATCATTACCACAGGATCCCGGGGCTAGTTTGCCCAGTCAAGATATTTAATGCATGGGTGATTAGCATCACCTTCCCCTGAGTAGCATTATGTGGGCAAAAACTCCAGTCAACCCCACGATATAGATCCTTCCGTGATCAATCTGGCTGGAACGCCTTAATCCACTAAATCCCTAGTCCTCAATCTGGTTACATGGTTACCTCCCAACGTAGTAAATGGTTTCCTGGTTTACCGGAATGTATTTGGCCTGTCACTCAGTGTAGAGCCATTCGAAGGCAGCCTCTAACTACCACAATTTGAATTTAAACTGCGAATACATCACATAGAGTACTAAGAGAGGAGGTGGAGTTCACCAAGCTCAAGGGAATACATGCCCTGAGTTTCACTCTGTCTGCTGGGATTTGAACGCTGGTCCCTGCATCAGGATAATTTAATATCGGGACACGTTCTCAAAAGTATATGCAGGAGGGAGTCCCCGCCACACCACACACTCGGATTCAGCATCAGATATTTTCGTCCACGGTTTCAAAATGTTGCGTATATATAAAACTCTGATTACATCCCACAGTATTCTTTGATGGTGTCTCTCTCTCCGCGGTGTGTGGGTTTGGAATATTTTGTGGAGGAAAGGAAGAAAGAAGGGGAAACAAAATGTCTTCTCGAGGGACGGACGGAAGGAGAAGGAGGGCAAGGGAGAGAGGATGAGTGACACCAAAGGAGAAGGTGATTTCCATAATGATTTATGGGAAAATTTTGCAAGTGTTCCTTTTGTTTATCATCATCACCGTCATCATCATTCTACGTTTCTAAGGGGTAGCAACAAATACGTTGTACATGTGAAGGGTATATATCTTGCTAATGTTTCTTTTATGATCATCATCATTAGCTTACTTCCCTGCAGACTTAAATGACAGCAACAAAGAGAGTACTTTCCACCATGATCTTGAGGAAAGAATCCATTGTTTCATCTCTGTTTCATCATCATCATCATCATCATCGCTCTAAATCTATAAACGATGAAGACAAAGCGATTATTAATCAAAGAATATATTGCTAGTGTGTCTCCCATGTGCACGATGATGATGATGATGATGATGATCCTTTAACATTTTATAGGCAAAATACTGCTTATCTTCCTCTCATTTCTCCAAGTATCATCATCATTAACATCATCACTGACCCCTTTCTACTAACATATCTAAACAACACAAAAATAGAGGATGATCTGTGATAACTTTCATTATAACTTAGGGAAAAACAAATTGCTTGTCCTATCATCATCGTCATTATCCCAATGCCACGTCTCAACATACAGTAAGTAAAATTCACAGTCACATCTGATATGAGAATCACAAAGGTTATCACCCAGTTATAATGAAAAAAAAAAAAAACATAATGAATGAAAGAAATGCATTCGGGAGCCGAATGCTAATCGTCCGCCAGAATATGCTGTCAGTCAAGTCCAAGATTTAGGTCATATCTTGATACCCTGAAGGTTTCATGTTGATATCTCAAGACGGTCATGAGATATACTGCTGCTAAAGGCGGGCGATAAAACAAGTTGACCTTTGGCAGCCATTTTGGTGACTGACCTTGACCCCGAGTGCCCATTTTCGAAATCGTCCAAGATTTTAGCCATATTTTGATACCCTGAAGGTTTCATATTGACAGCTCAAGTAGATCATGAGATATAATGGGAACACACACACACACACACACACACACACACACACACACACACACACACGCACACAGAGGCAGGCAAAAACACAAGGCGGCGGATAAATATCAGAGAAGATGTTGACTATTCCAACACTATCAGAGAGGTCTTTTTTAAGATGCACAAATTCGTCTGATGGGAAAAAGAACGAAATTCAAAAGCTATTTATCTGGGTTACTGAATGTCTCACTGAACATTTTTTCCCTTTCAAAATTCCGTTATTCCCTAACTGTTTCTCTTTGGAACTCCCTTAAGTCCAACTGTTATAGAGATTTATATGAATGGAGGACACCTGTCATCTGGTGTATGGATTTTATTAATTTGGTTTGATTTTCTTTTCTCTGTTAATTTTCTCAGAGAGAGAGAGAGAGAGAGAGAGAGAGAGAGAGAGAGAGAGAGAGGCGCTCCAACCGAACTGAGCCAATGAGGGTGTATATCTGAGGGTTGGTTTGTGTTTATTGCTCACATTATGCTACTCAGGGATGATTGATGCTGGCCACGTTCGCCTTAAATGTCGGGACTGAGTAGTCTAGCCCTGGGCCCCTACGCTCCTGTCAGGGCAATAATACGATCGGATAGTGGATGGACTGATAGCGAACATTCTTCTGCATTTTTCATCTCAGTGACCT
>NW_027645097.1:0-17177 GCF_032717465.1 Coenobita brevimanus | reverse complement strand
TTAACTCTCCCTCGATCCCCCACAAAGAAGGATGGTGGACTGCAGGAGAAAAGGCATTTTAAGCATGCAGTCCACTGGGTTCACGTTTCAGATGAGCCTGGGGTTGCAACTACTACTGCTACTACTACTACTACTACTACTAGACTAACATAAAACTTGCTGAATATAAAGAAAAATTACCATTTCTACTAATACTGCATGTGCTTCTACTACTACCACTACTACTACTACTACTACTACTATGCTACTACTACTTCTACTACTACACAACCTCAAACTTGCCGAATATGATGAAGAAGAATTACTACTACTACTACTACCGCTACTGCTACTACTGTTACTCCTCCTCCTCCTTCTACTACAACTACAACAACAACTACTACTACAGTAATTTCAGTGCTGTCGAATAGGATGACAAATAACTCATGTTTTTACATATTCGATTCCGCACAGACAAAGCACATTTTAATGAACTGATATGTGGCAAACACGGCCAATTAAACCAAGATTATGATGTTTTGACGCTTATACTGAATATCGAAATTTAAAATTAACTATAGGGCTAGAATCACCACGTCCACCACCACCACCACCACCACCATCAATGCTGCTACACAACTACTACTCATACGACGACCAGCTACTACCATGATCACCACCACCACAACCACTACTACTACTACTATTACTACTACTACTACTACTACTACTATCATCATCACCACCACCACCACCACCACCACTATTACTACTACTACTACATTTCTGTCATCACCACCACCATCACCACTACTACTACTACTACTACTACTACTGCTGCTGCTACACTACTACCACCACCCTCTACCACTACTACTACTACTATTACCTCTAAGCTGCCGAATATGCTGACAAAGTACGTGAAGGGGATGGCTTATGTAATTACCTCCTTAATAATTCAACCCGTAAGGAAAAATAATGTTAAAAACTACATTACCCTCAGAATAATTAGAGCCTATACAATGAGAGAATAATTATGCAGATAAAATAAATGAGGGGGAAGAGAGAATATACACACGGCGCCATCTTAGGTGAGGAGGTTGACCCTTCCCATGCCACGGACGCTTTTGGAAATTTTTTCAGCGTACCTCCCAGATCATTTAATTCATCTCAGGTATTTTCTAGCATTCCAAAGGCCAATCTGGCTGCTAGGAAATCCCCCAGTTGAAGAAAATCGTCTGTTATCAGGGAGAAAACGGTATAAAAATGAAAAATATCGAAATGAGTTGAAATATCAAGCTCGGTGTAAATAAAAGGAATCCTTATGGAGGTTGAAAGAGGGGAGGAGGAGAGGTGGCGGGAGTGGTATTAGGAGAGAGGAGAGAGAGAGAGAGAGAGAGAGAGAGAGAGAGAGAGAAGAGGAGTGGACAGGTGAGAAAGGAAAAAAAAGAGAAGAGATGGGAAGAGAAAAGAGAGAAGAAAAGATAAAGAGAGAGAGATGATAGGAGAGAAAGAGAGAGAGAGAGCAAAAGAGAAGAGCAGGGAAGGTACAAGAAGAGAGAGGAGATGATGGAGGAGAGGATGACAGGAGGAAGGTGGGAGAAAGGTGAAAAATAGGAAGAAGAAGAGAGAGATAAGGTTTTGGAGAGAGAGAGAGAGAGAGAGAGAGAGAGGAGGAGTGTTTACGAGAGTGGTGATTATTTAGAGTGATATGGCACGTCCTCACTCTAATGGCGGGGGAAGGAGGGGAAGGAGAGAAGGAGGAGGGCGAGGAATAGATGGAGGAGGGAGAAGAGTGAGGGAAGAAAGGAGGGAAAGGGAAGAGAAGGGACAGAGGGCGGGTGAAGGAGAGAAGGAGGGTGAGGGAGGGGGAATAGGTGGGTGAGGGAGGAAAGGATGTGAGCGAGAGAGGAAAAGGAGGGTAAAAAGAGAGAGAGAAAAGGAGGGTGAGGGAACAAATGGAGTGAGGGAGGAAAGGAGGATGAGGGGGGAGAAAGAATGGAGAGAGGGAGAAAGGGAGGGTGAGGGAAGAGGAGGAACAGGAGGATGAAGAAGAAAAGAGTGAGGGAGGAAAGAAGCTTGTGTGTGTGTGTGTGTGTGTGTGTGTGTGTGTGTGTGTGTGTGTGTGTGTGAGAGAGAGAGAGAGAGAGAGAGAGAGAGAGAGAGAGAGAGAGAGAGAGAAATATAGAGCACAAAAAATGGAATTAGCAAGGAAACAGTTACTCTTTCCGCTCTATCTTGGCATAAAATTGCCGTCTCACCATCTTGAATGCTGAGTGGTAGCGAAAGATTAACACTAGAATATAATGCTAGCCAAGAAAAAGTGCTATGGAAAGGCGGGAGAGACACAGAGCATGTTTTCGACGAAACTGTATGAAATGAGCCGCAAAAGAACGAAAACCTGGGCCAAGTATATGTGAAAGAACTATGCACCTTTGAAAAAGTTCAAGCACGCACACACACACACACACACACACACACACACACACACACACACACACACACACACATGAGAATGTCAGGGCCAAGAAAAAAGTAAAAGAATTATAGCAATGAGAAAACAAAAAATCAAGAGAAAAAAAAAGAAGAAAGAAAAACTTAGCCAATATGAAGTAGAAGAAGCTTATCAATGACAGATAGAAATAGAAAAAAAAAAGAGAAAAAGAAATAGGAAGGAAGAGAAAAAGAAAGGATGACTTAAGACCCCCCCCAAGCGGGGAGTCACACCAGCGTCAAGGGGATAAATATTTAGCGCGACATTCGAAAGTAAGACCTTGACCCTTGACTCGCTTTCACCAATTTCGAACTAGTAGGAAATTTTTTCATCCTTACTACACATGCCTGTTAAATTCTCTAATGGTATCCTGAAGCGCTTGCAAAATTATTGTGGTAACAGATACACCAGGCCTTGACATACTCTCACCAATATCGATCGCGTGAGGAGATTTTCATCTCCTACTAAACACATGTAAAATTTTGTGATGATATCTTGAGCGGTTGCTAAGATTATCGTGCTAACACACACACACACACACACACACACACACACACACACACACACACACACACATACATGCACAAAACAATACGAGCTTCGCTATTGAGGTTGGTAAATTTTGGGTCCAATTTGAAGTGGAAGAACTGTCAGTGGTAAATTTGTGGAGGTGGATGGGCAGGTGGTGGAAGGAGTGGAAGACCAAGGCTACGTCTTTTCGCTGGATAAGGAGGCTACCTAACACCTCTTCCTTAGCGATTTTTTCGTGGATTTGACTGGTTAATATCCTTTAGTATGACATTTATGCAGAGTATGGTGATAATGGAAGGATTTATGGAACACAGAGAAGAGTACAGTAAGGTGTAATAAACAAAATAAATCACTTAGGAACTCAGAAAGAGGGACAGTAAAGTGTAATGGACAAAAATCAATTTCGCAAAGGTGTTAAGGAGTTTCTTAAACAGAAGATGTGCCCAGGAGATTTGTTGAGACTGAGTAGTGAAAATAATTGGGTTAAGGGCGTGTGAAAGGAACTGCCAGCCCTTAGTGGTGCGTATGGGGAAGGCGGTGCTGGAGAGAGGCGCCCTCACGTGGTGGCACTGATGTAACCGGGCAGCTCCACAGCCCGGTGATACACACGTCCACTGACTCCCTCCCTATCCCCACAAAGGAGGATGGTGACCTGCTTGAGAAGAGTAAATACATTCTGCAGTCCACTGGGGGGAGAGGGGTGAAAGGGGGAAAATGGAAAGGAGGGGCGAGAAGGAAAATATGGAGAGAGAGAGAGAGAGAGAGAGAGAGAGAGAGAGAAAGAGAGATCACTATCATCACCGACACAACCATCATCATTATCACTCTCCTCCTCACCACCTTCATCACCACTATCATCACCCTCCCCCTACTCCCAGCACCACAAAAGAGGTGGACAAAACTGAGCAATCGGACAGAGAAAAAAGAGAGAGAAAAAAAAAAAGGAGAAAAAGAAAGTCCAAAGAAAAAAAAATGTCCTCCTTTGAACAGCCTCCTGTTTTTAACCGAGACAAATGAATTCCTGATTGGACTTGCAGGCGAACTGGCGTTTTTGTGGCTGCTGGAGAGAGAGAGAGAGAGAGAGAGAGAGAGAGAGTGCACAGTATTAAGAGAGTACATAATAATGAAAATGTAATGAAACGTTGGTCACCAAAGTGACGCAAACATATACCTCTGTCAAAAGGTATATGTTCAACCCCGCGTTTGTTCGTTTATTTGTCTGTCTGTTTCTTTGTTAGCATGATTATTCAGAAAATTATGAATGGATTTTCATGAAATTTCTTAGAGGGTAGGGTAATAAACATTTCTGTTGTGATCCGGAGATATTTGTTTGTTTGTTCACACCATATCTCCAAAAGCTTTCAATGAATATCAATAAAATTTTGTGGAAAGGTGGGCGATGGGACAAGAAAGAATTTATCAAATTTTGTGGCGGACTTGGATTCGGATCCGAATCCTACCGCACAAGTATCTCCAAATCATCTCAATGAATTTCGATAATATTTTGTTGAAGAAGGATGGGCCATGGGCAAAGAAATAATTCTTTAAATTTGGGGTAGGATCAGTTTCCGGATCCGGTTTCTACAACACAATATCTCCAAAAGTTCTCAACGAATTTCAATGAAATTTTGTGCAAGGATGGGCCATATGCCGGGGAAAGAATCGATCAACTTTTGGGGGCGGATCCGGATTGGCGCTTGCATTGGCGGAGAGTATGCACTCTCTGAGTGCTGCTTTGAGTATATAGTGTAATTTTCTCTCGATAGAACTCGGCATTCAAGGTGGAGGGATAGCAAATTTATGTCTAGTTTTTGTTGCTTATCCCCGGTTTATATGGACGAGAGCAGACCCGTCTGACCACAGATGTAAGCAACTGCTTCTGGTTGAGACTCTCCTTCACGTACAATGCATTATATACACCGTGCAGGGGATCCGGCTCCCCTTGTGGTAGACCGCGCCTGACCAGGGTCGGACCAGGGAACATCCCCACGGCGAAATGCAAGGAATTATGAGGAGGTTTGGTTTTGAGGTGGATGATGCAGCTGCATTTGCTCCACTTCTAGAGTGCACAATACCACCAAGTTTATGACTGGTTAAAGTGATTCCTGCACAGTGGTACTGACACAGGATTTTTACTGTAAACGTTTAAGGTGAGATAATAATAGCGATTAAGCACAGTGGCATGATAAAATTGGCCAACACTAACGCTTACTGACACAGGATTTTTGACGGCTAATTCGTGGACAAGTGGTGGAACTCTTAGCGAAAAGGCCATGGACAGAGCTGCCAGGGGGAGCTTAAGAGAGCAGTTCACTCCAAGTTTTACTGACCTCAAAAGTTCGGGGATGCCATTTCGTGCTGCTATAACTGTGGAGTGTGGTGGTGCTGTGGGGTGTTAGGTGGGATTGGAGCTGGGTTAGAAGAGGTCATGTGGGAGTCAGTGGGGGTTAGTTGGGGTTAGGTGGGGCAAGATTTGGGTTAAGTGGGGTTAGATTAAGGTTGATTGTGATTAGCTGGGGTTAGGCGATGAGTCGGATGGAAGTCAGGTAGGGTTAGGTGGGCTCAGATGGGGAGAGGGGAATCAGGTGGGGTTAGATGGGAGTCAGTTGGGCAGGTGAGGTAAATGGGGGTCTGATGGGGTTAAATGAAATCAAATATTATGACTCATAGGAGGACTGGTGGGGTCAAGTGAGGTTATTTCTCTCTCTTACTCCCCCCCCCCTCTCTCTCTCTCTCTCTCTCTCTCTCTCTCTCTCTCTCTCTCTCTCTCTCTCTCTCGCTATCTATCTATCTATCTAATCACAGGCTGCAGGGGATTGGGAGAGCACAAATAGGGTCAGACTGACTTACCCATTTCAAATTAGGTCAACATGAGTCAGGCATCTATAGAAGCAGATAGGGTCAAGTGAGGTTAAATGGGGTAAGTGGGGTCAAGTGGGATTACTGGAGGTGTGACGCGGCTAAATGGAGTTGGATTCGGGTCGAGGTCAAGGGAGGTCTGATGGGGTTAGGCGAGGTCGAATGGGACAAGGGTTACTTTGCAAAGGGCCAGGTTTAGATAATACGGAGTCTGGAAGAAAAAACATGGGGTCACGTTTTGGTTACAAAGGGTCAAATGGGGTCATATAAGGTCACAGAGAGATTAAGTGGTCATACTTGGTTATAGGTAGTCAATTAGGCCTTTCAAGTCACCTTCTCTTCTGTCATATGGCTGCCGTCTCTCCAACACACACCATCCTCTCTCATTTACCTCTCCACCTCACCCTCGGTCACACCTCATCTTCCCATTCCTCCTTGAATACATACACTGTCCTAGTCAGTTTCTCCGTCTACAGTACCTCCGCACCCCATCCCTCCATCTCAGTCTGTCTCTCTCACTCCACCTCCACCTCACTCACATCCACTCTCCTAGTCAGTTTCTCAATCTGCATCTCACACTTCCTTCTCTCTCACATACCTTGCCACCCCATCCTCCAAACTCATCGTCGGTCTCCCCCTCCCCCTCGCTCTCTCCCTTATGCACAAACACTCTCCTGGTCAGTTTTTTCTCCATCTTTTCTGTTTACTGATTTCTTGGAATGTTAATCACCAGTAAATAAGTGGGGTGGAGCCTAGATATATAGTTTAAGGTAGATATATGACTGCAGTTGTACATATGTATATATACATTAAATCACACACACACACACACACACACACACACACACACACACACACACACACACACACAGATCTGCAGGTACTTATGCAAAAGTAGCAGCCAGATGAAAAAATAAACCAGAGTGGGAAAGAGAAAGAAAACTTAGTAAAAAAAAAAAAAAAAATCAAGAGAACAGAGCATCAGAAGGCTCCTAAACAATTTCTCCTTCCTCCAGAGATTTCTTTTGACATTAATGAAGTCGGTTGGCTTTTCTCGCAGATTCACGACGGGGGAAAGCAAAAAAAGAAAAAAAAGAAAGAAAAGAAAAAGAAAAAGAAAAAAAGAGACAAAAGAAAGATAGAAGGAAAAATATCCTAATGAATGTCCAAACTTGAGGAATAATCATAGCCTTCCCTTCCTACACTTTCCAGCCAGTCTCTGTGAAGACTTGCAGGAAAATGAAAAGTAAGATATATTTCTTCTTAGTAATTTTTGCTTATTGTGAGGTAAATATTTATCATCATCATCATCATCATCATCATCATCTTAATCATCACTGCCATCATCATCATCACCATCATCATCATCATCCTAGGCCTCTTTTCACATCTCAGGATGAGGTGAGATAGGGTCCAGAGAGCAAGAAAAAAAAAATAGAAAGACAACTAACAAAAATCCTATCTAATTAAATGGACAACGCAAACATCCACTCACCATTCAAGCCCTTGGAATCCTGACTCCACCCTCTGAGGCACATCTTCCACTCTCACAGACTCATGTATATCCTTTCCATCACCCTGGAGAGGACTCCTTCATGTGGCGACACTGATATGACTGAGATGTGGAGCTGCCCGGTTACTTAAAAGTCCCTCAGCTCCCTCCCTTTCCCCCAGACGGAGGATGGTGGACTGAAGGATGAGGACAACTTAAGCCTGCAGGCCACTGGATTCACATTCAGTATGAACCTTGGGCTACTACTACTCCTATTATACTGTTCGCGTTAGCCTGATTCTCTTGTGCCCCGCCCCCTTCTGATGCCCCTCCCACTTCCAGCTCTAGTCATTGCTGATTGGCTGAGATAATTATTCTCCTTACTGATAGAATAGTGAGCCTTACCACGAAATAGCATCGTATTATTTACTTTTACTTTGAATTCGTTTCTGTATGACAAAGGAAGCATTAAAATTTGCTGACTTAATAAAAATCATTTTTAAAAAAAAAAAAAAAAAAAACTGCCTCCTCCCGTGACTGCAGCTGAGTAGTGGCGCCAAGTCCGGAGCTGGCAATAACACGTCGCCACTGTGCCGCTATTACTATTAAACATATTAAGTCATCTATCGGTCATGTCTGGTAAGTTACCACAGTATCATAACCATATTGTAATTTTCCTTATTTATTTCCTTCATCAATGTCCTTAATATCAGAGATCGGATATAGTAGGAATACGAAATGTCACTGACAATGGATAGAGTAATGAAGATTGGAGAAAGTGCATGATGGACACCAGTAAGGCGGAGGAAGAATACAGAAGAAAAGACTTGGTAGAACAATTTGTCATCAGCTTGACAGAATCCGAAGAGGATGAAGCCTGAATGAACAATAGTAATAAGAGAAAAGTCATGATAATGTTAGAAATTAAATATAGATCACTTTATTTACAGCCAATTTTGCTTTTCCTCAATATTTATAACGAAAGAGAGTACGTGGGTGTTGTCTCCCTAACAAAAGTTTAAAGGCATGGAGGCTAATAATTATATATACCAACAGTTCTGTATGAGAAATTTCATTCTATATACGTTAAGTCAATTAAATATTGTAGAGGGAAAAGGGGTTTTGTGTGTGGGTATGTGAATACCAAATGTAAGGAAAAAAGTCAAAACACTAAGTTTTTTTGTAGAATGTGTACCTTTTTATTTTCATAGAGGGAACCTTCGTTACTTTAACAAACCTTTCAGGCTGATGACGGTCCTTGGTACCTTGTTCCAACATCCTTTACTACAAAACATCTCTTAATTTAATGGAAAAGATATCATTGCAGTAAAGGGGTTAAATAAAAGTTTTGTTGCTTCGATCAGCGAGAGCGCCGATGCTGGCTCAGCAAGACTGACTCAGAACTCCTACTTGGGCCGACGAGTGAGTGGGCGGGGTCAAGGGGGCAGTGCACAAAGAGAATCAGGCTAACGCGAACAGTGTACTACTACTACTACTACTACTACAATTGCTTCTAATAATTTCACTATTATAATTATCATTACTACTACTACTACTACCACTACTACTACTACTACTACTACTGCTATTATTATTATTATTATTATTATTACTACTACTACTACTACTACTACAAACAGTAATAATTCTACTATTATATTTCTCATTCTCCTACTACAACTACTACTACTATTATGACTAAAATTCAACTCTTCCCCATGTTTTCCTTACCGTATATGTAGAAGCATCATCTAAGCACACTATACCCTTTTCACCTTAACTTGGGCCAAATTTTCGTCCTTTTGTACCCTATTTCACGCAGCCCATTGGCAGACTCTACATCCTTTCTATTGCACTTCTAATATCTATTTGTGTTATTCCTGCTGATTATGGTGGGTACAGGAAAGGTTTAAATGGCACAGAAGAGGATGGTAAGGAGTATGAAGCAAAAAAGCTGTTTAGGAAAAGGTGTTAGGGAGTTTTCTTAACCAACTAAAATATGGACCCTTATTTTATCTAGGCCTGTATTGTTGCCAGATAAGGAAGTTCCCTAACAACTTTTCCTTAGCAACTTTTGTTTATTACACTTTACTGTCCATCTCCATGCTACGTAAATCCTTCCAATATTGCGATACCTTGCATACATAATGTGCAATAGGGTATTAACCAGCCATATCCAAAACAAAATCGCTAAGGAAAGGATGCATGGGAGCTTCTGCAACCGACGAGAACACAATCCTTGGGCCAGTTTTCTTGTTGGGTAAGAAAGCTCCCAAGCACCTTTTCCTTAGCGACTTGTTTTTGGATATGCCTGGTTAATACCCTTTTTGTACGTCCTTTGTGCAGAGAATGACGATAGTGGAAGGATTCATATAACACAGAATACGACAGCAAAATGAGCTACGCAAAATAAATCGCTTAGCAAAAGGTGTTAGGGAGCTTCCTTAACTGACGAGAATACGGGCCCTGGTCCTCACAGTCCATTGACCTTTGTGTAAGATAATGTCTTTTTTACTCCCGTCATTGAAGTTGGACAGAAGTTATGTATTCACCCGTGTCTGCCTGTGCGCGCGATATCTCATGAAATTATTTCCGAATTTTCAGGATGTCTCGCGGATAGGTGGGCAGTGGATCAAGGAAGAGTTGATTAGATTTTGAGGTGGATCCGTACATGGATGCAGGACAAAATCATTACTTTTATCGGGGTTGGGTAGGTATGTGCTCTGAGAGATCGTGTAACAGGGCAGACCAGGACCGTAGAATCAGTGAACTAGAAAGCACTCAGAGCGCATACCTCTGTCAATGCCATTGCCATTAAAAAGGATCCGGATCCGGATCCGTGGAGATATTGAGCGGAACACTTAGGGTCCGGATCCACCCCAAAATTTAATCAATTTTTCCTTGACCGAAGGCCCACCCTTCAACCAAATCTTATTGAAACTCACTGAGATCTTTTGGAGATATTACACATAAAATCTGGATCCGGATCCCCCCAAAAAATTTTATCAATGCATTCTTAGCCCATGGACCACCCTTCCACCAAATTTCATTCAAATTCATTGAGAACTTTTGGAGATCACGTCTGAACAAACAGACAGACAGACAGATATACACAGGTGAATACATAACCTCCAACTTCGTCGGCGGAGGTAATTATGAGATTATAAAGTTTTCATCTATTAGGAAAGAGGTATTACACACTAAATCATAAGTTTTATCGGCATTGGCAGAGGTATATGATCTCTAGATGCTCTCGAGGTACATTTTCCAACAACCGGTCCATATTTTCCAGAGACGTGTCCACATTTTCAACACGGACCGGTCCATATTTTCCCGTGTCCTTGAGCTACACTTTGATGAAGGATCGACTAATGACACTCCGCAGACTCAAGATGGATGGGGGAGGGAAGGAAGGTGGGAGGGAGGGAGGGAAGGAGAGAAGGAGGTGGGAAGGGAGGGAAAATATGGGACGTAGGGAGAGAGAGGGGGCAGGGAGATAAAAGAAATTGGGAGAGCAGAAGGGAAGGAGGTAGACGAGAGGAATTAAGGAAGTAGAGAGAGAGAGAGAGAGAGAGAGAGACTGGCAAATGGTTGGGCGTTTTTTTTTTTTTGGGGGGGGGCGGATTTTTTGTACGTCGCACTGTTTTTCGTATTTAAAACATTTACTTAATCAAAGAGCGAGATAAGGTAGATTATGCTCTGTTAAAATATTATCTATCTACCTGACACTAAAATTTCTTCAGCTGATGTATTTTCTGCCATCGCAGGCCACAGTACTAACAAGGCATATGGGCTTTATGAGTCCCTCCTGTTGTTCTCAAGAACTGTGCTTCTGTGCTTACACCCTGCCTAGGTAAACTTTATCGCCTTTGTCTATCAACTTGTACCTATCCTTCTTGCTGGAAGTTTCCCCTCATTCAGCCAGTCCCAAAGAAGGGTGACCATTCCCAACCCTCTAACTATCGCCCAATTGCTTTAACATCCTATATCTCAAAAATTTTCGAGTCTATTCTTAATAGAAAATTTTTAAAACATCTTCCCTATCACTACCTTCTTTCTGATCGTCAGTACGGGTTCCGTCAGGGACGCTCCACTGGCGATCTTCTCACAGACCTTTCAGATTTCTGGCCATCCTCCTTTCGGGACTTTGGCGATAGCTTCGCCATTGCACTTGACATCTCAAAGGCTTTCGATCGAGTCCAGCATAAATCTTTAATTTCCAAAATGCCCTCTTACGGTTTCTATCATTCTATCTGTGCCTTCATCTACAGCTTCCTTTCTGGTCGTTCTATAGCCGCTGTTGTAGACGGCCATCGTTCTTCTCCTAGATCTATCAATAGTGGTGTTCCTCAGGGCTCTGTCCTATCACCAGCTCTCTTTCTTTTATTCTTCAATGACCTTCTAAGCTGTGAATCTAACCCTATCCACTCGCATGCTGATGATTTCACCCTTCACCTTTCCATTAGGTTCCCACAACGTCCATCTCAGCAGTACTTCAGTTACTTCAACAAACAAGGGATGAGGCTTTGGCACACCTAATGTCTGACTTGGCTCGTATCTCTGACTGGGGTAAAAATAATCCTGTTGTTTTTAATGTATCAAAGACTCAGTTCTTACACCTATCAACCCGGCAAATCTTCCACAGCTGTACCCACTAATGTTTAATAGTATCCAACTTAATCCTACATCATCCTTGAATATGCTTGGGGTTTCATTCACTCGGGACTTATCTTGGAAAGATCTTATTACATCTCTTGTAAAATCTACTTCGAAGAGATTAGGTGTGCTAAGCCATCTCGGTTCCTTCTTTACCCCTGCACAATTGTTGACTCTATACTCGGGTTTTATCCACCCCTGTGTGGAGTACAACTCTCATGTGTGGGGAGGCTCCCCACATATAGCTCTTCTCATTAGGGTGGAGTTAAAAGCTTTTCGTCTCATTAACTCTTCTCTTGTTACTGCCTCCCTTCAACCCCTATCTCTTCGCCGCACTGTTACAGCTTTATCTCTTTTCTATCGCTACTTCAATGGTCACTGCTCCTCTGAACTATCTGCTTGCATTTCTCCACCTCTACGACGGGTGCGTAGCACCCGTCTGGCAGCAAACTCTCATCCCTTTTCTGTCCAGCTCTCTAATGCATGAGTTAACCGTTACTCCAATTCTTTCATTTATGCAGCAGGTCATCTCTGGAACTGTCTCCCTCTGTCTGTATTTTCTGCTAGGTATGATCTCCAGTCTTTCAAATGCAGTGTGTCCAGGCACCTCGAAATGAACAGGTCTTGAATTTGTCTCTCTCTTGTATTTTGTTTTTCTCTTGGAGGGGTTATTGCGGGCTCGCGGCCTTTGGTTCTTTCTTCCTAGCGTAGAAAAAAAAATCGATATTTATCAGTCTGTCTACCTAACTGTCAATCATTCAGTCTATCTATCTATCGACCTAGAACGTTATTGGCCTATTTATTTATCTATTTGTCTACCTGTCAGTCACTCAGTCTATCTATCTGTCTATTAATCAGTCTAAATGTCTATTAATCAATCTACGTTATCTATCCATCTATACGGTATCTATCTATCTGGTTATCTGTCTGACTACTTATCAATGAATTAGTCAATCAATATATTTATCTACGCTATCTATCTGTCTATCTGTCTGTATCAATCTATGTATCTTCAATGAGTCTTAATCTCTCTATTGACATATCAGAGGTATCGGTATCTGTCTATACTATATCTGTCTATAATCGGCACACTGAGATCCACAAGGCAAAAAGGAAAAAAGAATTATTACACATTCCTGTATCCTCCTGTTCACCTTACAGTAATTTGCCAGAAAGATGTGGATGATAGAAACGCTAAGAAATATTTGTTTTGCCTTTATCACTGTGCATATTAGCTTATTCATGTATTACTTTTTTCTGATCTCTCTCTCTCAAGTATCCGTGATTATGTTGAGAAAGAGAGAGAGAGAGGGAGTGAGATACCAAGGGGAAAAGAGAAACAAAAGGAATATCATTTCTTATAATCCTGCCACCGCCATCTTCCCGCACGCGATACTGCGTCCTCTCCCCCCGTTTACCTCCTGTCTCTCCTATTTTTCAGTCCATCTCAACATCCTCCTTCTCCCTTGCGCATCATGTCAGCTCAGCCCCATCCTTTCCATCCTCTCTCTCTCTCTCTCTCTCTCTCTCTCTCTCTCTCTCTCTCTCTCTCTCTCTCTCTCTCTCTCATCAGTTAATTTCCCCCTCCTCCTACCCTTCTTCACTCTTCTTTCAATCCTACTCTCGCCCTCATTCTCTCGCCTCTCCCTCCTCCATCCTTTTCCCTTCCTCTCCCCTCTCCTTCCTCTCCTCTCCCCCTTCCTGCTCCCCCTCCCTGCCTCCCCCATCTCTCTTCCTCTCCTCTCTCCGCTCCTCTCCCCTCTCCCTTCCCCTCCCCTTTCCTTTCCTCTCCTCTCTGTTTTCCTCTCTATTGCACAGAAGTGAGACAGTTGGGAAGCAATTTGACACACTTCAAAGCGTGGCGTGTCCAGTTTACCAAGGCTTGCATATTCTAGTGGTCACTCAGGCAGACAGACAGAGGCACGCAATATTATTCCCACATCTGTTTTTGTCGGGTAGGTCGAGGATGAAAAATAAATAAATGAATAAATATATAAAGGCCAACATTAAAATGGCTCCGTACTCAGAATTTGCTAACCCGAGTCGTTAGCTTGCACTAGGTTAAGTTAAACTGCCTTAGAAAACAGAACTATTACCGTAGATTACCGTAGATGATGTACTGGAAGAGGCTAAGCCAGTTTCTCCAGGTCTTCCAGGTCATTGTCCCCGATACTTGGATGACGGGCACGTGTGGTGGCTATTTGGTCTTTATCATCAGATTTCAGACTCTGGTGTTTCCAAAATTTACCTAGCACGGTTCAAACTATTCCGCTTTGATTACACGGTCAGGCAGGTTATTCCAATTGTTAACTACTCGATGGAAGAACGAATACTTCCTTAAGTCAAGTCTTTCCCTTGTTTTGTAGAGCTTTTGTGAGGTTCCCTGTCTGATGCCGTCCTCCATCATACGGAAGATCCCTTCGGCGCAGCAGTCTTGGTGGTATATACAGCTGACTATCTTGAATGTCTCAATCATGTCACCTCGTGCTCTTCTGTATGAAAACGTTGGCAGGTCCAGCTTCTTCAGCCTTTCTTCATATGGCAGATCTTTAATTTGTGGCAACAGTATGGTAGCTCTTCTCTGCTCATTCTCATAGGCCTTTATATCCTTAACCAATTGTGGGCACCATATCTGATTTGTATATTCTAAATGAGGCCTCACCAGTGCTGTATATAATCCTTTAAATATTGCACGATCCAGATACAAAAACGTTCTTCTGATGATGCCGACAGTTTTATTCGATTTGTAAATTTTTTCAGATAGACGTTTAGAGACTGAAAGCCTATCATCTGTTGCCACCTGCCCATTTCACTGCATGTCCTTTCAATATCTGTCTGGAGGAGGTATTCATTGTCGAACACATCTGTTCTACCTATCCTCATATATCTACTTTTCTCTGAGTGGAAGTACAGCATCCATTATTCAGTCCATCCCTGAACTTCGTTTAGATCCTCCTGCAACTTTCGACAGTCCTCCTCACTATCGATCTTCCTGAAGACTTTACTGTCATCAGCGTATAGATACACCTCGCTAATATTTTTCACTGTGTCTGGTATATCATTTATGAAAAGGACAAAAACAAGAGGACCAGGTACGGAACCCTGAGGAACACCACTTGTGATGCTTTTCAGTTTAGACGAACTGCATTAACCATTACTCTTTGTTTCCTTCCGGTCAAGAAACTTCTTATCAAGATAATTCCCCTCAGTCCTGTAGCCTCCTGCCTTCTCTAAAAGCCGTTAGTGTGGTACACGGTCAAAGGCCTTGATGAAGTCACAGTACACTACATTCACAGCCCCACCAGTGTCTATGGCATTAGTCCAACAATCCTGTACGTTTATCAGCTTTAGTACTGTTAACCTCCCTTATATGAAACCAAACTGCTTCTTGCTGAACAATTGGTGTTCTTTCATATGGCGAATTATCTCCTTTCTTAGCAGTGACTCCATTACCTTGCAGACAACTTCTAGTAAGGCTCATTGGTCTGTAGTTTCCTGGCTCCCTCTCGTCACCCTTTTTGTATATGGCAGTGACATTTACAATGCTCCAGTCATCTGGTATCTGTCCCTCGAGAAAAGAACCTTCAAAGAGCTTCTTCAGTGGTTCACTTATCCCCTCCATCACTTCCTTCAATATTCTTGGATGGATCTCATCTGGTTCGGGAGACCTGTTCCCTTACAATTTATTTATTATCTTTCTTATCTTGTCCTCAGCATAGGCGTACGAGCCAGGGGGGCTGGGGGGGCCGCAGCCCCCCCAAGATTTGGGCAGACACAAATTTTTCGGGCAGAGTAGCCAATGTAGCAGGGCTATTCAACTGGCGGATCGTGAGCTAAATCCTGTCCTTGAGTGTTTTTTCTTTTCATATGTATGAAATTTTACTTTTTCCTTAAAAAACGAAATGCCATAACGGTCCTTTTCTGTACTTTTTTAAAATATTTCTTTGTTCTTACTGTTTATAAATAAATTATCAGCCAGTGTTGACAGGCTGAGCTGGATGCTCGTGTCCGTACCGTCCGTTCGTAAATTACGTAATAGTGGACAGGCTCATAAGTCATAAACTGTACGTGTCTAGGACGGGAGAACAAGTACACACTATGCGTCGGCAGAGTCCCCAAGTCCCGCCCGCCAGTTTGCTCAGGGCTTGAATGGAAGCTGCACAGTGACACATAACCGGACTTATTCTTTTTTGACATTGAGCAGTTTTTGGTAAGTACTGGGAGGAGGAATCGATGGTGCTCTCAAATTTCACTTCTCATTCATATTGAGAGCGATTCATCTGCCTTTTTTCTTCTTAAAGTCTGTGATACTGGGATTATTACTATTATTCCTCTTTCTAATCATGAGCCTATGTAAAATATTTTGTGAAAACGTTTACCCAATGTGACCAAAGTCTTTATTTTTTTTTATTTTATGCTGAGCGTTAGCGATGCATAATAGTATGGAATTTCGGTGGTGTCTGTCTGTGTGTCTGTCTGTGTGTCTGACAGTCTATCTGTCTGTCTGCCTGTGTCATGTATACTGAGGGACATAAGACACACACACTCGATCAGCATAATCGTATGGTGGGGTGCATGCACGGAGGTAAAGTAGATGTGCTCCCCAGCACGTCTACTTTATTTATTTATTTATTTATTTATTTTATCCCATCAAGCTGGATCTGACCAATCTGGCTTTTCACTTGCATCAAACTCTTGTAGAGTCCTCGCTGTAATCTGCTATTTATATAGCTATGGATGATTTTTTTTTGTTTAACATTTTATGTGATGTGTGGACAGTGTGACTGATAATGCTATACACAGGGTTCCCACTCTCTGGTCAGCAAAAATTTCCCTGACTTTTCCTGATATTTCTAGGAATTTTGACAAAATTCCAGGTATATAATATTTTCATACTTTGCTAAGAATATTTTCAAGTGTAATTTTACTGATGAACAAAGGAATAAAGCTACCATAGCATGATAGCCATTCAGTTTACAATTAATCTTACCTTGTACACATGGAACAAAATAATGAAAAATGCACCTTAGCATAAACCTCATTTTTCACCAAAAATTTCCCTGACTTTTTCATGATATATTTAAAAATTACAAAATTCCCTGACTTTTCCCTGACTGGATTTTTTTTTTCTTCAGTTTTCCAGAGGCAGTGGGAACCCTGTATACA
>NW_027645096.1:0-4995 GCF_032717465.1 Coenobita brevimanus | reverse complement strand
GTATTCTGCTGTTCATACATTGATTACGGTATTTCATGGTTTTCACTTCAGATGATGCGTTAGACGGTGAGGAGTGGGATGTTAGAGAACAGTGCACATGTTTTCACGTCCTGAGTCAGCACGTCCTGAGTCAGCAGAGGCAGAGTTCAGACACAGACACCTACATCACAGTTATAAACAGTGCTTAGTGAAGATTACGTATAGTTCTGCATTATGGCTGACAGCCATAGATGTCATAAAAGACTTACTTGTAGAGAGGTTATATATATATATATATATATATATATATATATATATATATATATATATATATATATATATATATATATATTGAACTTGTGGACGAGCGGTTGTTATACTTGAGTAGTTTTGTAAGTAGAAAGTCTTGGTTCCCTTTTTGTCATGCAATGACAGGAGAGGTAAAGAATAGTATGGGACTATTTTCATTTGTCTTGGAATATTAACAAAGTCTCTCACACACGAGTGAAGTATAAGTAGAGTCCCGCTAGCTACCTCCATGTCTTGCTGTCTCTCTCTCTCTCTCTCTCTCTCTCTCTCTCTCTCTCTTCCAAGTTGCTAAGCCTTTCTCCCTACTACCTGCCGATTCTATGGCCTCTCTCCTTCTGACTCTGCTTCCTAAATTCTGGTGTAGCAGAGGTCCTGTCATGTGTGTTACACTGTGGTTGGAAAGTTCTAGAAGCCTGTGTGTGAGTACGTGTGTATGTGTGTATATGGTCACGAGGCGCTGTTGTGTGCCTATAAAGCATTCCTTGAGTTAAGAGTGTGTAAGCATGTTTAGCATTGCTCTATTCTTGCAGACACAGTACCTTCTCCTCATCTGACTTCCTGCTTCTATCTGTCTCTCTATCTATCTATTTATCTATTTATCTATTATAATTTGTAATTATAATATGGACTCATAACATATGCTTGGCCACGCAGCTGAAGGTCCTCCGACAGCAATCATCATTGACATATGCTAATCTATTAGTACATAATATTGATTATAATATTGTATACATATAACATTCATAGTAAATTGCAATGATTCAGTAATATTACATTTTAAACAAGTTGTATACATATTTGAATAAATGCAATGGTTGTTGTATGACATTTTGTAAGATGTGTATGTATAACAGACATACACATATAATTGTGCAATGGTAATACTGCTAGGTTATACATTACATATTGAGATATCCCTTTAGTAATGTCTAATATTTCACCTAACTTGCAAGATGATTCTGGTAATACAGAATTGTGGTATAATTGTATGACTTATAATATTGTAGTAACATTGTGGTAATACATAACTAACATTGTGAATTGTTACATAATTATATTGTAATTGTTACATTGTAGTAACATTGTAGTGATACATAATTGTAACATTTTATGAATTTTTACATAATATTGTGGTAATGCATAATTGTGTTGGCCTTATAATTGTAGTTACATTTTGTTAATGCAACTGTTACATAATTGTGTTGGCCTTAGAATTATAGTTAAGGTTACATAAAAGTTACATCTTGTTAATGCAACTGTTACATAATTGTTACATATTGTTTGCAGTTACGTGATTGTAGTTAAAGTTACATAAAAGTTACATCTTGTTAATGCAACTGTTACATAATTGTTACATATTGTTTGTAGTTACATAATTGTAGTTAAAGTTATATAAAAGTTACATCTTGTTAATGCAACTGTTACATAATTGTTACATATTGTTTGTAGTTACATAATTGTAGCAAGTGTAACATAATGCAATCGTTTGTCATTACATAATTGTTACATATCGTTTGTAGTTACATAATTGTAATAATTGCAGTCCTGACATTGAATCCGGTCATGCTGCGGTCGATGATATGATGTGCCATGCCACTAGCTCGTGAAGACAACCGTTTGCTTTTTGTTTCACTTATAGAAGGAGTTTATGTGATATTTTGGCATTTGTAGTGACACTTACACTTATTTTCATTTGTTTGTTATGTGATTTTACTCTATTTCTTTCTTTTTTCTTTCTTACTTTTTCTTTCCCTTTTTTTTTTTTTTGTATGTATTGATTTTCTATAGTTTGTTTTTCTTCGCTTGTGTACGTTTTTTCTGTGTTGTTCATGGTTGCATAATTACTGGCTAATTCCCTTGGGACCCTTTTTTAAGGTTTAGTTTATATTGCACAGATATTACTGAAAATGATATTATATAGTCCTATATTTTGTTATTTTACATAAAAATATATATACACTATATACAGTATTAACTATATACACTGACTTGTTGTTCACTTGTACCTATCGTGGGAAAGATATGTGTCAGCACTGTGTGGAAGTCTTTGTCTTCACGATTGTGTTGAAGATGTTCATTCTTGCTAACGTCATTTGTGTTGGCTATTTTTTTTCTTTTCTTTTTTCCTTTTTTTTTTTCTTTTCTGGTTTTCCTTGTAACTTAATTTATCTGTTTCCACTAGGTAACTTTAATTAATAAATGTTTAATACAGTTCTTTCAATTGCTCACTGAGTAACTGTGATGGTATATTTTCTTTATCACTTTGTAGATGTAATAATGTATAGCTGTATGTATGAAACACGTATATTATGTAGGTATAAATGGTAACACTCGTTGGTAGTAAAGAAATGCTATAATAAATGAATGAATATATACAGTGCAGAATATTTATTGGTGTTGCAAGTATTTAATGATTGAATTATGAAGATAATTGAAGTACGTATATGTATTTAAGTTGTAACTATACAGCACGTTTTATATGTTTGTGCAGAAGTTTTTTGTCTACCACTGTGTATCGTATAAATGAAGTAACTATGTAACTCACTAATTTTTACCTTGGTGGAAAAGGTGTGAGTGGTGTTGCATGTGGTGATAGCGTTGTTCTTCACGGGTTGATTGACGTGTTGTGGGGTGTCAGACACACGGCTTGTCGTCCTGTCAGCAAACACGTATGGTAACGTCGACTTCCCACACTGGTAGCTGTGGTGAGTAAATGAGTAGTGATGAGTAACTTCAGTGAAGATAAATGAGTAAGATGAGTTGTGAATATGGACTTGGTGTTTGCTTCGTTGTCTTGACCTCTTGACTCATGCGTCAGCGGTGGAGGTTGGGTGGATGTAGCAGAGAGAGGAGGGTGAGGTCTGGTGGTTGTGAGTTGTGAGTCGTATCTCACTCTTCGTTTGTTTGTTTTGTTTTTTCTTTCTTGATGTATTCTCGGTCCTTTTTTCTTATGATTTACTCGTTGTGGGATGAAGACTGCCGCTACTTGTAGGAGTGTGTAGAAGATTATACAGATGCATCGTAGAGTTGTTACCTGTAGTTGATTGTAGATGGTTGTAGTTCGTTGGTTCGTCATAGAAATTGCAAGATTGTTTGTATCAGTACTTTGTTAAACTACTTGCAAGGCGTCCTGTGACCTCTTCACCTTTACATCAGCGTGATGATCGGGGAGACGGAGGGGGCTGGTTGGAGAGATACTGTCAGGAGCAGGTTGTGAGTTGTTGATTGTGAGAGTTTTTTTTTTTTTTTCAATCTTGATATTTTGTAGGAATTCACTGTTGATTCGTAGACGAGGTTCGTATCCCACCGCTGCCACCAAATGTCATAAAAGACTTTGTAGTTACTTGTAGAGAGTTTATATATATATATATATATATATATATATATATATATATATATATATATTTATATACAGGGTGTAACACGACGTATGACAAAAACTTACACCAATGATCTATCATGTAATTCTGAGTATATTTTGTTCTATAAACATATGCTCTCTGCGACCCCAGTTCAGCACCCAGCATTCGGCTGTTTTGTGTAAAAGCTCGTCTCTTGCATGCGCCATTGGGTGAGAGCTTCGCAGGGCGACGGGAGACGAGTATTATTAGCTTATACTGTACTATACTTAAAAATCCCATATCCTATCAGTACACACGAGTTTTAAGAAGAAACTTTACGTAGTCTATTGATTCTTTAACATCATCATGCATTCATGCAATTCTTTTGCACATATCGACTGTAATTAAGGATTAAATTCAAATTTTATGGCTTGCAAGGGAGTAGGGAAGGAGGGAGGACAGGCTGGTGTGTTGTTGCCAGTTATGTAATATTTAGTTTGTAGGATGTTGCTACCAGCATTATCATAACACCCACAGCTCATTTAGTGATAAAAACTTATTCTAAAGGGAGATTAGCCTCACTTTAAGTCAGGAAGAATTTTATTAATCACAATTTTTCTGCTGCAAGTTAACGTGGCGCCATTGGGTATCTCCACCTGTGTTCCTCTCTGCAGCACATCATCGCAGAATCCGTAAAAAAATACACGATATCTGCATATTCTTCACTGCTGTACGTACGTGGGATGCTGTTTCATGAACATGTGAAGCTGAACCCGGTGAACAACAGAACGCGGAGAACAGTATTTAAAGTATGTGCCCCCCCCCTGCAAATGTTCCCGTTCAAATGACAGTGGACGCAGGGTTGCCAAGTCCTTATCATCAGTCTCGCTAGTTTAGTCCTGAAAACTTGCTAGAATGTCGCTAGATAATAAACACTGCAAAAATCGCTAGAAAATACGATAAAATCTCTAGAATATCACCTAAAAATGGCAAAAATATCCAGAATGTAGCTAGATATCATGTTGCCAGATGTTAGTGCCGCAAGTAGAAGCAAGAAAATAGGTCTAGCAACATACTCGTTACATTGACAATCCTGTATCACTGTTCTCACGTCAGCATATGAAAAAAATGGTGCCACGTTTACTTGCAGCAGAAACATTGTTATGAATAATAATATTACTCCTGACTTAAAGTGATGCTAGTCACTCAGCAGGGTAATGTTCTTTCACTGAATGAGCTGTGGGTGTTATGATAATGCTGGTAGGAACATCCTACAAACCAAATATTACATAACTGGCACAACACACCAGCCTGTCCTCCCTCCCTCCCTTCTCCCTTGCAAGCCATAAAATTTGAATTTAATCCT
>NW_027645095.1:0-23653 GCF_032717465.1 Coenobita brevimanus | reverse complement strand
CTGCAACCTTAGTCTCCTTTGCACGAAGTTGCTATGAACTATGTCGATATAAGAACGTTCTGAACATCAAACAAAACAATGATAGTCTTTCATATGCAAAATAATTCGCTTAGGAAAGGTGCTTGTTTGTCTTTGTCTCTTCTCATGTCTGTGTCCGTCTGTCTGTCTGTTTATCGGTGTGTCTGTCTGCCTGTTTGTCTGTCTGTCTCTGTCCGCCTGTCTGTCTGTCTGTCTGTCTGTCTGTCTCTCTCTCTCTCTCTCTCTCTCTCTCTCTCTCTCTCTCTCTCTCTCTCTCTCTCTCTCTCATTCTTTTTTCGTTTTACGTGTTCGTTTTCCCATTTTTCAACTTTTACATTCTTCTCATGCACCATTTATTATTTTTTCCTCCATACTCTCTCTCTCTCTCTCTCTCTCTCTCTCTCTCTCTCTCTCTCTCTCTCTCTCTCTCTCTCTCGTTTTACTTGTTCACCTTTTCCCTCTCACCCTCTTTTATATTCCTAACATAGATCATATATCTTTAGTTCCCCCATTCTCTCTGTGTCGCTATCTGTCTGCCTCTCTCTCTCTCTGTATGTGTTTATATGTGTCCATGTTACATCTGTGTCTGTTCATGCCTATGTATCTGTCTGTCTGTCTGTCTGTCTGTCTGTCTCTGTCTGTCTGTCTGTCTGTCTGTCTGTCTCTCTCTCTCTCTCTCTCTCTCTCTCTCTCTCTCTCTCTCTCTCTCTCTCTGTATGTGTTTATATGTGTCCATGTTACATCTGTGTCTGTTCATGCCTATGTATCTGTCTGTCTGTCTGTCTGTCTGTCTGTCTCTGTCTGTCTGTCTGTCTGTCTCTCTCTCTCTCTCTCTCTCTCTCTCTCTCTCTCTCTCTCTCTCTCAGCTACCCACCATCCATCCTGCTCCTGCCTCTCCATTCATCATAAGCAACTCCTGACACTGCCGCCTGTGAGGGGCAGGAGGAGGAGGAGGGAAGGAGAGAGGGAGGAAAAAAGGAAGGAGAGGACGGTGGGAAGTAAGGAGAGAGGAGGGAGGGAGGGAAAAGGAGCGGGGAAAGAAAAGAGATGTGAGGGAGTAATGAAGGAGAGAAGTGTAGAGGAGAGGAGAAAGAAAGAGTGGGAGGGACTGTAGGAAAGAAGGAAATGAAGGAGAGAGAGAAAGAGAGAGAGAGAGAGAGAGAGAGAGAGAGAGAGAGAGAGAGAGAGAGAGAGAGAGAGAGAGAGAAGAGTTTAGGTGAAAGACGGCAAAGAGAGAAGGAAGTGAATTAGCAGAAGAGGAGATAAGAGAAAGGAAGTTGGACATTGGCACGGAGAGAGAGGAAGGAGGAAATGGAGCAAGGATGGAAGGACGGAAGTGAGTAAGTAAAGGAGAGAGAAAGAGAACAGACGAGGAATAAAAATGAAAGAAACTAAATATATATATAAAGGGAAGGGAAGGGAAGGGATGAGACAGGAAAGGAGAGGAAGGGAAGGGAAAGGATGGAAAGAGAAGAGAACAGAAGGGAAGAGAGGGGGAAGGAAAGGAAGGGAAGGGAAGGGAAGGATGGGAAGAGAAGAAAAGGGAAGGGAATGAAAGGGAGGGGAAGGGAAGGGAAGCAGAAGAAGGAAGGAGGAAGCAAGAAGTGACATAGTTTTCAACAACCGAAGAGAGAGAGAGAGAGAGAAGAAACTTTGAGAAGGCACGGTATATTGCATGGCAAGATGGGAGAGAAGTCTGAGAAAGTGTGTTCGTGGAGAGAGAGAGAGAGAGAGAGAGAGAGAGAGAGAGAGAGAGAGAGAGAGAGTAGGGGGTGGGGCGGGAATGGAGAAAAGAGGGATGAAAGTTTAGGAAGACACAGGGCGAGATAGAATATTGCGTGGAAGAAGGAAGAAAGGAAGGAAGGAAGGTGGGACGGAAGGAGGACAGGAAGGAAGGAAGGAAGGAAGGAAGGGGATAGAATGAAAGGATGCAGTGTGAGATGCTAGGAAAGTCAGGGAATCACACACACACACACACACACACACACACACACACACACACACACACACACACATATATATATATATATATATATATATATATATATATATATATATATATATATATATATATATGTATGTGTGTGTGTGTGTGTGTGTGTGTGTGTGTGTGTGTGTGTGTACCCTTCTTACTGTAACTTAGCCTAGAATAACCATCACTTCATATTGAATATATAATGATGAGGTTTAGTATGAGATTAACACTGGAATACGATGCTAGTCATGAAATGATGTAGAGCTGCTTTATTGTCCTTCACTTTTTTCAGGGTTTTATGTCAAAGGTGAAACTATTGTTATATACGTGATCTAGGGCAACTTGAGTCCGCAGAGTTTAATAAAATATGAGCCTAAGCGTGCCCGAGAGTTGTATCAATATAGTTCTTTGCGTGGAGAGCATCCTGCATTACCCTTGGAGTATTGGCAATCCTTAATTATGTTTTGTTATCGCTAGAAGTTAACATGTAGCCAAGTAGAGCCACCACATACTGAAGGGGCCAAAAACATCTCAGGGAAATATTGTTCTCGCTACCGTTTTGGTCAGTTGAGAGAATTTACTGTCTTTTATACACAGTTCTTCAGGCTAAGGATGGCTTCTGTAGGCAAAATAAATCCACACTGCGTCAGACAGAATTAAATGATAAGGCGTGTAGAGATTAATACAAATTAGAATATATTATGTTTAAAGGACAGTCAAGATGAGAAGAGCAGGGATGGCAACAGGAGACAAAAAATAAGTAAGGCGTGGAAAAAAAAAAAAAAAAAAAGGAGATACAGCCAGAAGCAAAAATTCCCAGTCTTGAGCCACCATTGTGTTCTGCCTTCCATATTTCCCATTCCTCCCAAACACCTCTTCCTTAGCGATTTATTTTTGGATATGGCTGGCTAATACTATTTTGTACGTTATATTTGCCGGGTGTGGGGATATTGGAAGGATTTATGTAGCACAGAAGAGGACATTAATGTGCAATAAGCAAAATAAATCGCTTAGGAAAAGGTGTCAGGTAGCTTCCTCAACTGGCGAGAATTTGGAACAGTCTCATTCCTTCTCATTCTCTTTTCTTCTGTACTTCATATTGCTGTCACATAAATATAGTACATGTAACACCTTCCTTTGCCCCCAGCCGCCAGGGAAATATAAACGGACTTCTGCACACGACTTTAAGCTGGAGGATGGAGAGGGGGAGGTGGGAAATGAGAAATGCAAGCTGGATGGTTCTGAAAGAGAGCACGGAAATCATAAAGGAAATGCGAGGAGATGACAATGAAAAAAAAGGAAAAAGGGAGAATTAACCTTTCTCTTTTCTAAGGATAAATCCGTATATCTTTCTTTACGATTAAATACGCATACTTATAGTCATTTAATCATTTTTTTTTATTGATGTCTGTTGAACTGGATTTCACATATAGCCTTGGGAGGTCATCTCTGTCTCTCTCTCTCTCTCTCTGTCTCTCTTCCTTCCAAACCCACGTTTTCTCAGTATTCTTTTTAATCGCCTTTATAATCTCTCTCTCCTCTTATCTTCTCCACCCTTTTCTCAAGTTCCTTTTCTTTCCCCTATTTCCTATATACCTTTCGCTTTTCTTAGATAATAGTCCCCCTCTCTCTCTCTCTCTCTCTCTCTCTCTCTCTCTCTCTCTCTCTCTCTCTCTCTCTCTCTCTCGCTCTCTCTCTCTCTAACATTATTGTGAGATTTTATTTATTCCCCTTTTCCCGCCTAATTTCTCTTTCTCCTCCACATCTTTCTTCCTCCCCCTATCTCCCTATCGGTGTTCCTCTCCCTTCTTCTCTTCTTCTTCTTCTTCTTCTTCTTCTTCTTCCTCCTCCTCCTCCTCCTCCTCCTCCTCCTCTTTATATACTTGTCCTGCATGGGATAGTTTCTTGTCTCAGTAGAGTGAACTGAGCTAGGGCCTGATTGACTGTTGCCTGCCTTAAAAGCTCCAGGCAAGGCTGCAGCACCACCCCTGAACATCCACACTGTGTGTACAGACTCTCCGCTTATTCAGCGTGTCCGTACATAATGTCATGCCTTAGTTATTTATATATTTGATTATTCATTTACCTTCATTACTTTCTTTGTCAGGTTATTCAGACTGGTAACTTATAAAGTATAATAGAATGTAACTTTTCCTTATCAGTCTTATCAAATTTCCATGTCAGTTTCTCCATACTACATGATGATCCATCTCACTTTTTGTTGTCAGTTTTTACTTGAGGGTTTGGAGGCAAGGGGAGCCTTCTTGCTTTACTATCCTTATCCTTCAGCGTGTAGAATTAGATCTCGTAGTCATAGTCTACTCGGAAACAAACAGCCCTGAAAGGACTATAAAGTTTGTTGCTGTTTGCTTTCCTTTGTATTCCTTTGTATTCTTCCTCCTTTTCCTCCTCCTCCTCCTGTCCACTTCTTGCCCTTTCTTTTATTTTTTCTTCCTCTCTTTTTACCCCTCCTCCCCTTTCTTTTTTCCCTTTCCCATTGTCCTGTTATTTTCCTCCTCCTCACCTACTGACATCTTTTTTCTCATTTTTCTTCCCTTCGTTCTTTCCTTCTGATTCTTTAACTCTTAGCTACATCTTCCCCCTCATTTCTTTTTCCTTTTTTTTTTTTTTCTTATCATCACAACCACCACCACCACCGCCACAATCACCACCACTATCCTCATCATCATCATCCACTGTCTTCTCTCCATTTTCCCTTTCCTCCTCCTCCTCCTCCTCCTCCCTATCAGAGTCAGATGATCAAAGTGGAGGAAGCGGGGAAGGCGAACGATGTTTTTGCTGAAACTGCTAAAGGTGCGGCAGGAGTTATAAATATGGATAGTGGTGGTGGCGACAGAGAGAGAGAGAGAGAGAGAGAGAGAGAGAGAGAGAGAGAGAGAGAAAATGAAAAGAGGAGGAAGAGGGGAAAGAAAGAGTAAAAAGAGGACGAGGAAGAGGAGAAGAAGGAGTAGGAGAAAGGATAATAAAAAAGGTGAATAGAAACGAAGAAGAAAATGATGACATGAAAGAGGAGAAGGACATAAGAGGGGGGAGAGGAGGGACAAAATGAGAGAGAGAGAGAGAGAGAGAGAGAGAGTCCCAAGGGAATGCAAGATGGTCTCCACATGGTAACGATAACTGACATACTTGTGTGCTAATTGTCTTGATATTTAATTTACATACAAGAATATAAGACGTGCAGATCCTTGACACTCCTCCCGTATGTTAAGGAAGCTCCCTTACACCTAGTTCTATGCTATTTATTTTGTTTATTTCACCGTGCCATCCTCTTCTTAAGCTATTTATTTTGCTACTTACACCTTGGCATCCTCTTCTGTGTTACTTAAATACTTCTGATATCACCATACTCTGGACAAGTAGTGTATTATTTGATATTAGCCAGCCGTATCCAAAAATAAACCAGTAAGGAAGAGGTGTTAGGGAGAATCCTTAATTACACAGAAAGCGAGCCCTTGTGTTTGTATAATTTTACCTTTGGCACTATAAAGCCCACTCAAAAAAAAAAAAAAAAAAAAAAAAAAAAAAAAAAGGTGAAATGCCGGAGATAAAATTACGCCAAATCTGGAAGCAAGATAGAGAAGAAATAAAGAAAATAAACCAAACTTTTTTTTTTTCGGGGGGAAGAATGAAAGAAAAAAATGAAGGAATATAATAAGCATCTACCACAGTGTGCAAGCCAAAAATGACGAACAATTTTGGAACAGGAAGGAGGAACTGAAAGAAAAGAGAAAGAAAGAATAAAGGCAAAAGAATGTATGGCATGAAGGCAGAAGACAAGGGACGAAAAGGAAGTAAAATAAAAAAGGAAGAGGAAGACCAGTTGGCCTTACCTAACCCCCTCTCTCTCTCTCTCTCTCTCTCTCTCTCTCTCTCTCTCTCTCTCTCTCTCTCTCTCTCATCATCATCATCATCATCATCACCATCATCCTTTATCTCTCTTCTCTTGTGCTTCCTCAAGCTGCTGCCGACTTCACTTGCGAAGCTCTCTTTTATCACGCTTTCTCTCTCTCTCTCTCTCTCTCTCTCTCTCTCTCTCTCTCTCTCTCTCTCTCTCTCTCTCTCTCTCTCTCTCTCTCTCTCTCACCTTAACTTGGCTCAGATTTTTTAGTTTTGCACTTTATTTTACGTAGCGCAAAGACAGAAGAAAATTCCTGGCCCTTATTCTCGTTGGTTTAGGACGCTCCCTAACACATTTTCCTAAGCGATTTATGTGCTTATTACACGTTTCTCTCCATTCCGTGATACGCAAATCTTTTTAACATTACCATACTCTGTACAAATGACGTACAAAAGGATATTAACCAGCCATATCTAGAAATAAATCGCTAAGGAACCTGGGTTAGGGAGTCTCCTTACCCGGCGGGAATACGGCGTTATGCTCTAGTGTTAATCTTTGCTATGGCTCAGCTTTCAAAAAGAGAAAGAGAGAAAGAGAGAGAGAGAGAGAAGAAGACAGACAGACAGACAGACAGACAGACAGAGACAGACAGACAGACAGACAGAGCGCGTCTGTTTTTTTTTTTTTTTTTTTTTTATGTGACCGACTCTGAGCATAGGCTTCACAGCCTGCTTTCAAGGCCCAGTAGTCCTCCTACGTACCGCACACCTCTACATGTCACCACTTCGGCGGTAACACCCACCGTCCATATTGAATACATGCTAGGGCTGTCTCATACAGGACTGGTGTATTGGTATTAGCGGAGGTATTTTTACGACATGTCGGTGGGCCTTCTGGTAGATTAGTAAAGTCTGATTTTATGAAATTCAAATCCTTTAACTGTTCCCTGCCTCAGCGGGATTTGAACCCGGATCCGTGTGTGTGTGTGTGTGTGTGTCATAAAAGACTTTGTATATTCTTGTAGAGATGTTTTGTAGTTCAGTTATATATATATTAGACTTGTGGACGAGCGGTTGTTATAAGTGAGTAGCTTTGTAAGTAGACAATCTTGGTTCCCTTTTTGTCATGCAATGACAGAAGAGGTAAAGAATAGTATGGGATTATTTTTATTCGTCTTGGAAATATTAACAAAGTCTCTCACACACGAGTGAAGTATATGTAGAGACCCGCGAGCTACCTCCTGTCTCGCTCTCTCTCTCTCTCTCTCTTCCCTCTCGCCCATGTTGCTAGGCTCGTTCTCCCTCTACCTGCCGGTTCTATGGCCTATCTCGTTCTCAGCTCTGCTTCCTAAATTCTGGTGTAGCAGGGGTCGTGTCACGTGTGTTACACTGTTGTTGGAAAGTTCTAGAAACCTGCGTGCGAGTATGTGTGTATGTGTGTGTATGGTCACGAGGCGCTGTCGTGTGCCTATAAAGCATTCCTTGAGTTAAGAGTGTGTAAGCATGTTTAGCATTGCTCGATTCTCGCAGACACAATACATTCTCATCATCTGACTTGCTGCTTCTATCTGTCTCTATCTATCTATTTATCTATTTATCTATTATGATTTGTAAATATAATATGGACTCACAACATTGCTCTGCCACGCCGCTGAAGGTCCTCCGACAGTAATCATTATTGACATATGCTAATCTATTAGTACATAATATTGATTATAATATTGTATACATATAATATTCATAGTAAATTGCAATGATCCAGTAATATTACATTTTAAACAAGTTGTATACATATTTGAATAAATGCACTAAAAGTAAACTATTTAACTGTAATACAGTATGTACATGGGTTATTGTAGTGAAATGCATACATGCAAAAAAAAAAAAATAAATAAAATTAAGATTATGGTAAGAGTTATTAATATTTCATTTAAAGATAATGGTACTGGTTTGCCATACTTTTATATCGTGGGTCATTCTTCTTTGTATTATATATATATATATATATATATATATATATATATATATATATATATATATATATATATATATATATATATATATATATATATATATATATATAAGCAACGTTGGGTCTGGTTAGTACTTGGATGGGTGACCGCCTGGGAACACCAGATGCTGTTGGCATAACATTCTCCCTACGTGTCAAGTGGGGTTGGTGGAGGATTAGTGTCCCTCCCTGTAAAACAATTAACTCTAAGCCCTTGGTCACCCCGTTTGGGATACATGGCGTCTGGCAATGAATGAATGAATGAATGAAATATATATATATAGAGAGAGAGAGAGAGAGACAGAGAGAGAGAGACAGAGAGAGAGAGAGAAAGATATAGAGAGATTCTATATATATATATATATCTATTTATATATATAAACAGATATAGATATATATATATATATATATATATATATATATATATATATATATATAATTAATACTATATACAAAATATGTACACTTCATTCAGGGGGTTAACTTGGATGTTAACTCTCCCCCCACTACATACTGACTCCAAATTTGCAATTCTTGCATGCATTCTGTCCAGCGAACAGCAGTACTGTGCGTGTGTGTGTGTGTGTGTGTGAGGAAGCTAGAAGCTATAAAAGTTAATGAAATGCGAGACATGCAAGAAAGGCGAGGTATAGAAGAGGGAGGTGAGGAAAAGGGAGGAAAAAGAGAGAGGAGAGAGAAAAAGGGAGCGTGATAAAGAGAGCCTTGCAAGTGAAGTCGGCCGCAGTGGGAGGAAGCAAAAGATAGGAGAGAAAAAAGAGGATGAAAGAGGGGGACAAGAGAGAGAGAGAGAGAGAGAGAGAGAGAGAGTCACAGGGATAAAGAGTATCTGAAAAGGTGTTACGACCCATACCGAGGAGGTGTTATCCAAAGAGTACGTTCTAGCTCTGTGAGAGATAAATATAGTACAGATGAAGACTCCCCCTTCCCACCTCTTCCACACGTAGGACCAGCACGGAAAACAGAAGTGTACCTAACCCTGAGGAAAAAGGCAGGGCTAAGAAAATTTTCCAAAAAAGGGGAAATGATTAAGTCAACCACTAAGTTAGGCCTAAAAAAACTTCTTCAAGCCTAGCCTTTAACTGCTCTTTTGAGGATCCTTTCATTTCCTGTGCTGGTAGCCAATTCCACGTACCACAGACCTTATATATGAAGAAATTTCCTATTGTATCATGCTCCTAAGGCTTCAAATCAAGCTCTCGTTTATGGTTCCTCGTAGAGTTGCTACATAAACAGAACATGTGCTGGTAGTCAGTGTTTTCATATCCATGAATGATTCTGAAACCATATTTTGTTGTCCGTGTCAACATCTAGTCTCCAGCGAAAAGAAGCCGAGAGTCTGCAGCCTTTCATGGTTTTCTATGTGCCTGATGAATAGGATCAGTTGAGCAGCCATCGCCTGGACTTTCTCTCAAGCCTCGAAATATCCCTCCCACAGTCAGCGACCAGAACTGCACTGTATATTCCAAATGCGGTGGTGCAAGTGATCTGTACAGAGAGGGAACTATATCCTTGTCTTTTACCTACTACATTTTTATAAAACCTAGAAGAGTCTGTGCTTTCTTCTCTGCTTCAATGCTCTGCTTAGGGAATTAAATGTGACTGCTGACTGATATACCTGTATTCATGTCATTACTGCTGATCATACTTCCCTATCAAGGAGAGAGAGAGAGAGAGAGAGAGAGAGAGAGAGAGAGAGAGAGAGAGAGAGAGAGAGAGAGAGAGAGAGAGAGAGAGAGAGAGAGAGAGAGAGAGAGAGAGAGAGAGAGAGAGAGAGAGAGAGATGACAAAACATAGAGTACATGGAAATGATGATCTCTTAAGTGAATTACAGGATTAAAGTAATGAGAGAGAGAGAGAGAGAGAGAGAGAGTGAGATTAAGAAAACGAGGTCGCAAAGAAGAAAGAGACGATGCACAAGTGGGAGATTTTATGAACCAATCAAGGGTTTAAGAAAATGGACGAGATTAGAGAGAGAGAGAGGGAGAGGGAGAGAGAGAGAGAGGGCGTTTAGTGTGATATATTAAGGCTCTACATTTCTTTTATTATCAGAAAACCATATGATGATAGTTAACTGCGGAGGGAGAAGACAAAAAATGAACTTAAACACAGACACACACACACACACACACAAACACACAAACGGGGGGGGAGGACAAAACTATTTAAAGAAAGGAAGGGACGAAAGGTTGAGCAGAAACTATATCATCGGAACGAGAGGACACAGATATTGGTGGGAAAAGAAGACAAAAGAAAAAAGAAAGACAAGAGACTGGTTGCTTAAAGGCGAGGACACAGTAGAAAACAAGAACCTAAACAGATGAGAAAGGGCAGGACAAAGGATATAGGATGTTTTAATACGTCTATATTCTCTTCTCTTTAAGTTGGCGTATAGTTGCCATTTCTCCAACTTAAATTCTGAGCTACATATATAGTGAACGTTTACCGCTAGAATACGACGTTGGTCACGAAGAAGTACAAGGGAAAGGACGCAGGGTTACAGTATTGTCTGATCGTGCCTCTCTAGCTCCTAATTCGTCGGTTAAGGAAGCCCCTAACACCTTTAACTAAGCGATTTATTTTTCTTATTTCACCTTACTGTCCTCATCTGTGTTATCCAAATCCTTCCACTATCACCATACTCTGCTTACATAAAGTACAAATGGAAATATGCCAGCCAAATCCTTAAATAAATCGTTAAAGAAGAAGTGTTAGGGAGCTTCCTTATCCGACGAGAATACGGATCAACTTCCTCCTTTCACACTGAACACTGTAATGTAGTTGAGTCGTCTCTTTTAGGTCTATACCCCTTTTACTCTAACTTGGTCTAAAATATCCGTCTCTCCAGCATGAATACTGAGGTGTGACAATAAATAAACACTGACATGTGATGCTAGTGACGAAAAAGTGCTATGGAGGAGGATGTAGAGCCGTAGATTTGACTTTTAAACCACTGAGCTACGTAAAATTTGAGGTGTTAGGGAGCTTCTTTAACTGACGAGAATACGGTCCCAGGAAGTCTCTCATTCCTCACATCCTCCGCTTTCAACTCCCTCCCTCTTTCTCGGTAGCTCTTCCTATCATCCTTCTCACTCTATCTGCCTTCATCTTCTTCATGTATTTCCTTCCCTGCTTTCCCTTTCAATTCACATTCAATTTGTGTCTCCATTCTCCTCTCCTTCTGTCTCTTTCTCCACCCCTTCACCTGTCTAGTCAATCCCCTTCCCCCAATCCTCACCTTTCCTTCACCTCCCTCCATTGTGCACCCTTTCAACCCTATTTCTTGTGTCATTTTAATCATGCTACCACCAGTCGTTGTAATTCAGTTTAAGGAAGGACCTCTGCTGGTGGGGGAGTTAATGAAGCCTATATCCAAGCCCTCCAGTTCGAAAAGAATTCTATAATTGACTAAAAGACTTTGGTTTTCTCACGAATTAAAAAAAGGCTTAGCTACTAGTATAGGTCAACTACCCATCGGCTCCTAAATACCCCTTCACACACTCCTCTCTCCAGCCCCCTTCCTTGGGCCCCCGTCCCTTTTCTTCCCTCCCTTTTCAGCCCCTAAAACACTCCACCATACACCCCTCTCGACAGCTCCATTTCTCCCCGTGCTTTATCTCCCCACCCCATCACAGCACCATTCTTCTCCCAGTCACCCTTTCACATTGTCTTCCATTATTTGTCGTCCTTATGCCCACTACCACCAATCATACACAACCTCCTCAACTCTCTAGCTCCTAATTCAACTACTTCTCCTTCATTACATCTCTCTTCACTCTACTCCATTCTACCTCTCCCACCGTATCCCCCTCCCCATCTCCCCCTCTTCTCTTCCCTTCCCCACTAAAATACCCCTCTCGTCCCCTCTCTTCATCGCCTCCCTCTCCTTTCTATCGCTTCCTCACAGATATCCTTCTTTTGCTCCCTACCTTCTTTCTTTCCCTCACACCATTTTATGCTCTACCCATTCCTTATCTTTCCCTTCTCTACACCACCTCTACTTACACCTGAATACAAATCTTCCTCTCCTTCCTTTTAACCTTTTCTCCTAACTCCATCTCCCCCCAACACCCTCCATCCTTCCTTCCTTCCTTCCTTCCTTCACCCTCTCCCCAAACTCTCACTCCCCACAAGAACACCTAATTCTACATTTTCTCACCCCCTCCTTTCTACAGTTTCTTTTAACTTCCCTTCCACACTACAACACTCCCCTCCTCTCTCTCTCTCTCTCTCTCTCTCTCTCTCTCTCTCTCTCTCTCTCTCTCTCTCTCCCTGTTTTCCATTATCCTTCATCATGTTGGCCGCCGCATGAAACATTTCCGCCCATAACTCACTAATTTCGTTCTACACCATCTCTCACAACTCAGTTTACCACCCCTACCTCTACCCCACCCCCCCTCTCTCTCTCTCTCTATCTCTCTCTCTCTCTCTCTCTCTCTCTCTCATTTAACACATTCCTTCTTTCTCATATTCCTTTCTTTCCTCCTGCAGTTGATTCTCATTAAACTGTTGGAATTATCGTCCTTTTGCAGCCTGTTTCCCCTAGCTCAGTGGCAAAATAAGACAATAATACAACTCTACACCCTTTCCATTGCACTTCTTCGTGACTAGCACCATTTTCCAGTTTGAATCCTTTGCTAGAGGCCCAACGTTCATGATGGGGAGATGGCAATTTTACACCAAGTTAAAGTGAACAAAGTTCATCTTTGTTTTTCCTCACATCCTTCTACCTTCGCCACATCTCCTCCACGCCCTAAAAAAATATCTTTCTTCTTCCTAGCAATTCTCCATATCTTTACCCCTTTGTCATTTCCTCCCTCTGTGCCTTCTCCCTCCCTTCATACTCTGTCACTTTCTCTATTCTCCCTAATATTATCGTATTACACCCCATCTCTTGCCCTTCCGTTTTTAGTTGTACTCTCTTCATCATATTCCATACTTGCCAAAACATATTTGTTATTTTTTATTCCCTCTTGTGCCATTCACTCAATTTCCATTCTGCTCCTTTTGCTTCAATTTAGCATGTTATTTCCCTGGTCTGGAAAACAGGATTTATTTTTCCTTCCATCATATATGTTGGTTTAATACTGAGCCTGGTGGACTGCAGGCTTAAGTTTGCCCTTCTCCAGTATTTCACTATCTCCCTTTCGGGGGATAGGGAAGTAGTTGAGGGACGTTTATAAAGCCAGGCAAGCGACCCGCCTGGTTATATAGGTGCCACCACTTGAAAACGTCTCTCTCCAGTACTTCTTACTTCGTTAATTTCAGTTTCTTTTAATCCTTTTCTTTCTTTCCTTCTTCCTTTCGTCCTTCCTTCCTCTCTCTCTCTCTCTCTCTCTCTCTCTCTCTCTCTCTCTCCAATTTTTCATCAACGTCATTCTTCTTCACTTCTATCACTCACCGTCAGGGATGACTATTCACTCTCTTCATTTATCTTTGTCTTGGCACTATTTGTCTTTATTTTCCTCTTTCCCTCCTTTATTTTCCTCATCTCACCTCCTCTCACTATGAATTTCACTCCTATTTTCCTCTCCAGCATTTGTAAATTCCTTTCCTCATTTTACTTCATTCCTGTGTTCCTCTCATCTTCTACTGTACATTCTACGCCTTTGTTTTTCTTTCCTTCACTCTCACTCACGTCGTCATTCCCTTTCTCTTTCCCTTCCTTTCCCTCCCTCTATTCTCTCCTCTCTTCCCTCCAGTCTCCTTCTTTCTTCCAGTTTCTTCATTCTCTTCTTGGTTCTTCTTTCTCCTTTCTGATATTCCTCCTTCCTCCACTTTTTCCAGACTTTCTCTAACCATGTCAACGTTTAATCTCCCTCACTCTCTCCCCCTCTTCCTCCCTCCTTTTCTCTCTTCCCTCTTACTTCTCCTTCACCACTTTCCTCATTTGTAGACTCTCCCCAGTGCTTCATTTTTATGTCTCTGTCTTCTTCAGAATGCTCCTCACAACTTTATCATTCCCCCCCTTCCCCGCCTCTCTCTCTCTCTCTCTCTCTCTCTCTCTCTCTCTCTCTCTCTCTCGTGGCCAATGTCTCAGTCCTCCCTTTTTATTACTCACATATATCTGTCTCTCTCCCTTTCAGATTTCCCCTCTTTGCCATTCTTTGTATTGCTCTTCCCAAAACCCACTCTCATTATGCTCATCCTCTCTCTCTCTCTCTCTCTCTCTGCACACCCCTCACTCCCCCTTCTTCACGACTATCATCAATCATTTTACACACTACAGCTCATCCGGGCTGGGGGAATGAAAGTGACCTGCTTGGAATTCAATTAACTTGGTGTTGTTGGCAGCATGGAGGGGTTAGAGAGAAGACAGGGAGAGATGGAAGGAGGGAGGGAGAGGTGGAGAGGTTAGAGAAAAGAGAGGGAGGGAGGGAGTGATGGAGATGTGGAGGGACGGAGATGCTAGAGAGAGGAGAGAGAAGGAGGGAGGGAGTGATGGATAGGTAAGAGAGAGGAGAGGGAAGGAGGGAGGGAGTGATGAGGAGGTGGAGAGGATAGAGATAGGAGAGGGAAGGAGGGAGGGAGTGATGAAGAGGTTAGAGAGAGGAGAGGGAAGGAGGGAGGGAGTGATGAAGAGGTGGTGAGGTTATAGAAAGGAGAGGGAAGGAGGTAGGGAGTGATGGAGAGGTGGAGAGGTTAGGGAGAGGGAAGGAAGTGAGGGAGTGAGGGAGAAGTGGAGAGGTTAGAGAGAAGAAAGGGAGGGAGGGAGGGATGGAGAGGTGAAGAGGTTAGTTAGAGGAGAAGGAAGGAAGGAGGGAGGGAGGGATGGAGAGGTGGAGAGGTTAGAGAGAGGAGAGGGAAGGAGGAAGGGAGTGATGGAGTGGAGAGAGAAATTGTGGAGAGGAGACGGGAAATAACTGAAGGTCTTGAGAAAGAAGTGAGTGGGTAGAGTACATACGAGAGAGAGAGAGAGAGAGAGAGAGAGACAGACAGACAGACAGAGACAGAGACAGAGAATAAAAATAAAGAATGAGACGGGGTGGCAGAGAAAGTACAGATATATTAAAAGGTAGATATGGATATAAATAGGCCAAAAACGGTGGATCTAGGTGGATCTAGTAAGCCCGAATGTGTAGACGGTAGCAATACGAGATGAGGCTAGAGAATGACGATGAAAATGACCTGGAGAGCAAAGGCAATGGGGATGAAAATATGGAGTGAAAGAAACAGCAGGTGGTGTGAGCTGGACGGAGGTAAAAATGATATGAGGTGCTGAACGTGCATTAAACCCCATAGCCAAAGATTTATTAATTTATTTATTCATTTTTTCCCATGCTATACCCGGGTGGTTTCACTGAGTTTACGATAGAGGTTTCGAAGTGGAATGTTTGATAAAGCCTTCATTAACTCTTTTACGACAAGAGCTCTCGTAAGCTGAGTAATGTTTTCTGTTAATGGCAAGAGGAGGAGGAGAAGGAATAGTAGTAGTAGTAGTAGTAGTAGTAGTAATAGTAGTAGTAGTAGTAGTAATAGTAGTAGTAGTAGCTGTTGTCGTGGTGGTGGTGGTGGTGGTGGTGGTGGTGGTGGCAGAAGAATAAGTAGTAGTGGTAGTAGTAACAGTTATAGCAGCAGCAGCAGCCGCAGCAGCAGTAATAGTAGTAGTAGTAGTAGTAGTAGTAGTAGTAGTAGAAGTAGTAGTAGTAGTAGTAGTAGTAGTAGTAGTAGTAGTAGTAATAGTAGTAGTAGTAGTAGCAGCAGCAGTAATAGTAGTAGTAGGAAGGGTTGTAGTAATAGCAGCAGTAGTAGTAGTAGTAGTAGTAGTAGTAGTAGGAAGGGGTTGTAATAGTAGTAGTAGTAGTTGAAGTAGTAGTAGCATTAGTATAGTTTTGTTGTTATACTACTTTCTATAGCTCAAGGTTCATCTGAAATTTGAACCTTTTGGAGGATAGCGAAGTAGCTGAGGGACATTTGTACAGTATATTCTGGTAGTGGAGCCGCCTGGTTATATCTGTGCCACCATATGAAGGCGTCCAACACCAAACAGCAAGAGTAAAAAGGTACAGAGAGAGAGAGAGAGAGAGAAAGGAAACACCATGAAAACATAATCATAAAACCAAGAGGAAAATTATAAGGAAAAGAAGAAGAATGGAGCCCAAAGGAAAATATAAGACAATCATACTATTACAGATAAAGGCCTTAAATAGACAATGAGGAAATACAGAGCAGATGATGAAAGTAAAATCGCAGAAAGGAAAAGGAAACAGGAAAAGAAGTGAGGAACGCATGCAGACAAGTAGGGGCCGGGGAGACAAAGTGAATCATGGAAATAGTATACGGAGGAAAAGTGAATAAGGAAAGGAGGAAAGAGGAACGGGAGGGAAAAATGTACAGGGGGAGTGGTGAGACAACGACCCACGAAACAAAGATCACACAAAAGACTAGGATGTATTCACAGAGCGCATATCTCCACCAACGCCAAGAAGATATAAGATTTACTGTTTTAATTCTTTTTTCTTACCAGATGAATATTTTGACAGTCTCCCATAGACATTCAATTAACTCTACGGTCTTATTCTGCCCTGTTACAGTTTCTAAGAGATCCCATACCCCAGCCGACCCCAATGAAATTTTTTGTTTATTCCTGTACCCGGATCCTGATCTACCTCCAAATCCGCTCAACTTTTTCTTGACCCATTGCCCACCAATCCAAGAAATTTAATAAAAGTCCGATAGCAATATTTTGAGATATCATGTGGACAACAAACAGACAGGCAAACGGACACGAGTGAAAACATAACCTGCAAGTTTTGTGGCGGAGGTAAAAGGGAAATAAGGAAAGGAGGAGAAAAAGGAAAGCAGAATAAAATGTAGGGAAAGGGGAGGCAACTGAATAAAAATCCCAGAGGGTACTGGCCGAGAAGTAATGAGATAGCCGAGGGGGAACTAATGAGATCTGTGGCTGAATACGGAATCCTTGCCTGGGTGGGAGTAGTAGCCAGAAGAATAAGAGCCGATGTTTGAAGCTGAATCCCACCACCGGGATCTATCTATCTATCTATCTACTTGTATCTATCTGTATGTATCTACCTATGTATCTGCATCTACTGCCAGATGTCTTGATCCCACAAAGGATGGCCACAAGCGAATCACCTCCATGGTACCCTGTCCCCGGTCACGTGGTTGCCGTCTTTCCAACTCACGCCCTCATTTTTCATATATCTCTTCACTTCATTCCTCCACCTCATCCTCGGTCCCCGCCTTCTGCTCTCCTCTCCACCTCACACACACACACACACACACACACACACACACACACACACACTTTCCTGATCAGTCTGTCACTCTCCATCCCCACATGGCCAATTTCCTCTACGCCTTCACGCACATGGACATCAATATCACAATGCTCTCCTTCACCTCCTCATTCCTGTCTTTCCTCTTACCGGGATCTCATTAAAAAAAATCACCGTGAACTGCCAGTGCGATTCGTTTAAGTGTATAACAGGCAATCCAGGAAGAGATAAAGGCTCTTCCATCTAGTCTAAATGCGAGCAAACTCCAGTCAACGAGCACAGCGTTCCCTGAGAGTTACTGCTGGATAAACGTGCTGCTTCCCCGCCCAAGTCTGGTCAACACGGTCTAGTGGAGGCACGATCGCTGGACAATTTGCAAACCCGGATGGAGTCCTCCAGGTGAAACTGAATTGAATGTTCGGAAATGTATGGATGGAATGTCCAAGCTGCCGTTTTTAAACGTAATGTTAATGAAAAGATGCGTGTATCCAATCGAGAGATAGAGTCATTTAGGCTACAGATCTTGATGGACTTTGTAGGAAATCAGTGTGCAGAAATGTGTCTTGGGATCTTTGTGCAATAGCGAATGTAAAACTTCTGAGCATATTGTTGATGAAATCAAGTGTTTATTTAAACAGAAGGAACTTTGATTCATTCATAAACCTGGATAGAATTCTTTGAGTGAAATTGAGCTGAATATGCAAGACTGTTGGGACTGACTGTCTTAGTATGTTGGCAAATATAGAGTTTACGAACACACTGTAAAGGGAATAATGCATTAATATCATTTGAGTGGATATTAATTTGCAAACCTGGATGGGGTCGTCAGATACGAGTATAATCAAATTGACTGTGTGCAAACGATTGGACTGAATATCAGGATTGCCTGTAAGGTTGCAAATGTTGAATTTCTGGGCATAATATAAAGGGGATAACATGTGACATCACTAAAATAAGTATTATTTTATAAACTTCAATGGAATTCTTCACATAACAATGAACTGAATGTTTGTAGAAGTGAGGTCGAAATTACTTTAATTTACGGTGGTAAATGTAAAACTGCTGAGTTTGTGAATGAAGCATGAATGCAGCAGAAGAAACATTGATCCATTTGCCAAGCAGGATGGCATCTTCAAGTGAAGTTGATCTGGATATGCGGAAGTTTGTGCAATGATTGACTGTGATTTCTTGCATGATGGTGAATCTAGAGATTCTGAAAGCAATGTTAATTGAATAATGCATGCATTCATTAGAAGGAACATTGGCCTGTTTGCACATCTGGTTGAACCCTTCAGTCGAAATTGAACTGGGTGTGCAGAAGTGTGTGGACTGAATGTCTCTGCTGCCTTGTATGAATGGCGAATGTACAGTTTTTGAGTCTAAAATGACTACAATCCAATCAGTTTAACTTGGCCTAATATTGCCATCTCCCCATCTTGAATACTGAATTGTAACATGCGATAAACACTAGAACATGAAGCGGGTGGCGAGAAAGTTCCATGGAAAGGATGTAGAGCCTTAGTATTGTCTTTTTCTGTCATTGAGCTATGTGAAATAAGCTGCAAAAGAATGAAGGCCTGGGCCAGATTAAAGTGAATGAATTATAATAAAAGTTCTCTGTAAACAATGACATGGATCGCATTCTCATTTATCTCAGCAACTGATTGCAAGAGAGAGAGAGAGACTTCCTCTAAGAATCACATTTTGAGTTATACGATGAAGAGCTTAAAAGGAAAAAAATGCGTTGTCAGTCCTCTTAAAATATTGATAATAGGTATTTTTGTTTTTGGACATATATTTAACTAATCAAATTTGATATCAGCCTGAGAATTTGGCTTCAGAAATATATACTAAGCGCATCGAAACGTATGGCAGAATACTGGTCGGAGTAGGGGTGGCCAAAGATGTGTTTTTTCTTTTCAGTTTTCGAAACACTTCTCCAATAGCGATATTTTAACATATTGCACCTCAGTATCCACTTGTATGTTACTGGTCCAACCTATGTTATATATTAACATGATATACCGGTAATTAAATCTGAAGGGAAAGTTGAGGTGCAATATCAATATGAACTCACTGACAAAAAATAAGTATAAAGCTCTCTAACCCCACACATTAAATTATCATGTGTTGTCGATTGTACTTCTGTTAATTGTTAACTGCACTATTATTTTACCTGATCAGTTGTTTTCTGTCCATCTGTCTATCTAGATTATTTCTCTCTCTCTCTCTCTCTGAACTATATCCATATCTATCTATTTATCTATCTATCTATATACACTGTCTGTCTATTTCTTTAAACATTTCTTGCCTAGTACCGGATCTGTAAGGTAAGGTACTTTTGTCGCTCTTCAGTATCGAAATCTCTTCACACGCCACACCACCCATCTGACAATCTCACTCTTCTGCTCCCCATCCTGCTCAACTAATCCTAATTCCCTCAAGCCCCAAGATATTTTTGCAAGCTGGATATCAGTAAACGGGCAATAAATGATGATACACTTCTCTCCACTGAGGGTGAGGAAGTAGTGGTTACTGCTCGTTAAGCCAATTGCAATCGCTAAGCTTGTCTAGCGCATTGGCTCTTACAAACAATCTGACTGGATAATTTGGCAGAGCTTGAATTTTGTCGAAGGCAAAGGAATGATATGAAAAATATAGGAAAGGAGAGGAAGCGGAAATGAAAGCAGAAGACAAGGAAAAGAGGAGGTAAACAAAGAAGAAACAGGGAAAGAGAGGAACGACCCGTAAACAGAGTAGGAGGGGTAATATAACAGAGGAGGAACTGCAAACCAAAGGGGAAAAAGAGAAGAAAGGAAAGAAGAAAATTTTTACGTATTGTAAGCTAAAGTTGTTACATCATTGCTCGAACACTGTAGGAGGTGGAGAAAGAACTGTGAATTTTTCTGAGTGTTTGGTGGTTTTGAAACCAAAGGATACTGATGTTGGAGGAAAAGAATAAATACTGAAACATCCAACACGAATGAAATAAAATAACCTTAAGCAGTAGTTCACTAATGGATATATATATATATATATATATATATATATATATATATATATATATATATATATATATATATATATATATATATACGGTATCTATCTATCTATCTATAAAATGTTTCCACCAGGCGACTGTATTCTGCTTTCAGAGAATATTCTGACGCTGTTAAGATTTCCTCGACTTTGTTAACGCATACAGTATGGAGAGAGCTTTCGCAAAGTTTATCAAATCCTTCAGAACATTCTCGACGTAAAAAAATAAAAAATAAAAACAATTAAATGAAAGAACAAATTCCCAACATCCATGCCATTTACTTTCGCTAAGGGCAAAAACACTGACTCTGCTTTGCTGAACTTACTTTTTGATTGATTGTTTTCAGAACCGAACTCATCGATTCTTGCTTAACTCTGAACCCTTTTAATGAAGTTTTGTCCAAATTAGATAAAAAAAATGTTTTAAACTGGCCCTGGTGTGTGAGTTTAAACCTTGGACATCTGCTGCAATTCAAAGCGATTAAGTGTAACCCATTGGCTGACCCGCAACTCTTCACATAACTAAGCTTGGCATTATTATAGAAATATTCATCTGTGTTAATTTTATTCACAACAGGATCCATTAATGGATCAAAATCTTGGCTTTGGTTAATTACCCTACCTTTTGCCTGATTGTTATTCAACTTGAATCCTTTTGTTCCTGTACCCTGCCTTCAACTCTCTCGCCAAGTTTGGTCTAAATCTAGATCAAGACTGTTGAAGCTGACCAGTCACGTGAGTTGGACCTTTTTCCTTGTCTTACTACTTGTTATTTGACATTGTTGTATCTAATGCATCGTTTACCTTACCCCTCAGCTTTTTTACAGAGCTGGGTCTAAACCTGATCAGAATTGTTTTAGGTAGAACTGGCCATTTGGTCTTGACCTTCGACCTTTGTATTGTGTGCCTTGGTCTCTGAATAATTGTTTTGAAAATCTAATCCATTTGGAGTTGTCTTAACCAAAACATTTCCTCCAAGTTTATCATAAATGGGAACAAAATGGTTTTGTGAGCTGACCTTGCCATGTGACTTTGACCTCTGACCTATTTTCCCAAACCGATACATCAACTTTCGGAAAGACCCTCAACCCGTCCACCAGAGTTTCTGCATAAAACGGATACAAGAGTTTTTTTGCATTGTTTTATTCACACACACACACACACACACACACACACACACACACACACACACGTCGAGAGGTAAAGCCTTGTCACTCCTCTCCCTTCTCGAGCTCAGGTGTAAAAAGACATTCTTGTATGCTTTTCCAGGTGTTAACTTTCCGTCTTTCTTCCGTCCTATAAGGAAAGTGGAGGAGATACATAGAGAGAGAGAGAGAGAGAGAGAGAGAGAGAGAGGAAAGACAGGACACATGTGACAGACAGAGACAGGACAGACAGACAGACAGACAGACAGAGAGAAAGAGACAGAGACAGACAGACAGACAGAGGAGAGGAAATAAAACAGATAAGAAGCTGAAGCGAAATATTTCCCAAGATAAAGAAATGGAGAATAAAAGGATACAGAGAACACGATAGCGAAGATGGCGGAAGGAAGGAGAGGAAAAGAAGAAGAGGGAAAGAAGAGAAAGAGAGAAATAGAGAAAATGCGATACAGAAGAAGGGTAGAAGGGAAAATTGTGTTGCACGATATAGAAGAGCGACAGGAAAGACACAAAAAAAAGAAATGAAGAAGGAAGGAGATCACAGATAAAAGGATAAAGAGGAGCACGAGCGAAGGAGATTGCATGAACAGAGACAGAAATCAAATACAGAGGAATAAAAGACAGAATGAAGTCTAGGATACAGAAATGCAACCGAGAAGAACACAGAAGCAAACAGCAGAGGAGTAACTTGAGAAGGGAAGAAATGAGCGGGAGGGGAGGATAGCGAGAGAAACAAAGAAGTAAAGTGAAAATGTGATACAAAGGAAAGAAAACTAGACATATCTTATTTAGAATAAAGAAAAATTGGCTCCGATATGAACCCAAAGAGGAAGAAGAGAGAGAAGGAAGGGAGAGGAAGACATGAGAGAAAATGTGAGTGATGAAAGAGAGAAAGGATAATAAACGCACTAAAAAAAGGACTAGGAAGATATGAAGGCCACTAACACCAACAAGACAGAGCAGAGAGAGAGAGAGAGAGAGTATAAAGGGAAGAGAAGGCGATGAGAAAAACTCAATGTAAAGGGAGAAACAAGGTTAATAAAAGAGGGAAGGGAGATGAGAGTTAAAGAAAAAAGAGAAGAGAAGAAAGAGAGAGAGAGAGAGAGAGAGAGAGTACAATATTAAGAAATGCAAAACCAAGATATAAGAGACTGGAATTGAAAAGAAGGAAATACAAGGAGGAGAGGAGAAAAAAGCGACAATGGGAGTGAAGAAGGAAGTAAAGGGAGAAAAAGAAGAGAAGGTGATGGAAGAAGAGGAGGAGGAGGAAGAGGAGAGTTGGAAAGTAAGAGGAGAGGAGAGAAGAGGAAAACGAGGTAAATGAAAAACGGGAGAGAAAACAAGCAGAGAGTAGGATAAAAAGAAAATAAGAAGAAAGAAGGCGAGATGCAAAAGAAACTACAAAAGGAGTACAAAGACAGAAAGGTACGAAGACAGAAGGAATAGAAATGATATGAAAGGGGAGAGTGAAAGAACAAGAATGAAAGGAGAGGAATAGAACAAAGGAAAGCAGATGAAAAAAGGGAGAGAAAGAGAATTAGAAGCAAGAGGAGAGAAATGGGAGAAGAGAAGGCGATGATAGAATGAGAAAGCGGAAGGTGGATGAAAGAGCATGAGAGACTGAGAGGGAGGGTTAGAGAGAAGAATGATGTGAAGGAAGAGTTGTCAGCAGTGCAAGGAAGGGAGATGAGGAGTGAGAGAATGAGATGCAAAAGGAGGGAGAGGAGAGGAGAAACAGGGAGGTAAAGGAGAGGAAAGGAGACGAGAGTGAAACTAAAATAACAGAAGCTTTGGGAGCAGCCGGAAGGAAGAAGGGGAGAGAAAGAAGAGTAAGAGCTGGAAAGAGAGGTGGAGAGAAGAAAAGGAAACAGGAAATGAAAGGAAAGGAGAGGAAAAAGAACAGCAGCATTTTGAGCAACAATGGAAATAAAAAAGAGAAAAAGTGTACGAGGTGAAAAGAGAGGTGGAGAGAGAATGGGAGAGAGGAAATGAAAAGGGTAAAGGGAAAGCGACAGTAAGAACAGAGAGAGAGAGAGAGAGAGAGAGAGAGAGAGAGAGAAAGGGAAGGAATGATGATAGGTGTGGAGAGGAGGAAAAGAGAAAAACTAAATAATGCAACGAAAAAGGAGGAAAAGATCCTGTAAGACCTCTACAGGAAATAAGAGGAAATGAAGAGAGCGAAGAGAAGGCACGATTGAAGGATATAAAGAAGAGAAAAAGAGAATGAGATATAAAGTGGCACATTGCAGGAGAGGTGGAAGTCAAAGCTAAAAAAAGAGAAAAAAGAGGAAAAGAGAGGAGAGAGAAAGAGCAAATGATGAAGAATATAAAG
>NW_027645094.1:0-2500 GCF_032717465.1 Coenobita brevimanus | reverse complement strand
CTTTGTGATTTTTTTGGTTCCTTTTGTATATTTTTTCTTTTTTTCCATTTCTTTCCATTTCCTTCTTTATTTTCTTTTCCACTTTCGCTCCACTGGTTTAGATTCTCTCGTTCTTTTTTACGTTTATTCCTTCGTTTTACTTTTGTCCCTCCGTTTAGTTTTCATATATGTCTATTTATTTTTTGTTGTGGTCTCTTTATATTTACTCTTTCACGTTCACTCCATTGATATATTTGTTAACGAATATTAGTGTCTCTTTGGCCTATGGATTTCTCTGTCATACATATTGCTTTTTCTTCTTCTCCCTGATTTTCCTAATCTTTCCATACATTTTCTTTTTCATCGTAACTCATATATACAGTATATCAACTGCCTGCGTCTGTTCTTTTCTTTTTTTCGTTGGTTTTCTATTATTTTCTCTTCCCGATTCTCTCTCTCTTTCTCTCTCTCTCTCTCTCTCTCTCTCTCTCTCTCTCTCTCTCTCTCTCTCCCCTAAATAATTGCTTCCCCCTTTTCTTTCTGCAGCTAATGTATTCCGTCTTGTTTTCCTCCTTCCTCCTTTGCCTAATCTAATTTTGCTATAATTCTTTTCTCTGTCCTTCCTCCTTCTTCCTCCTCCTGTTTGCTCGACACTGTTAATCACTTTCACGTCTTTTAAATTAATCTATTTTTCTCGCCCCTCCTTTCCTTCCTCATTTCTCCTTTTATATCTCTGCAACCTCACTCACTCTAACTCTTATTTCCTCTCTCTCTCTCTGTCTCTCTGTCTCTGTCTCTCTCTCTCTCTCTCTCTCTCTCTCTCTCTCTCTCTCTCTCTCTCTCTCTCTCTCTCTCTCACCTTCCGTTCCTTTTACAATCCCTCAGTTCTCTATTTTCTTTTGTTCCTTCATTCTTTCTCGCTTCACCTTCTTCCCTCCTCTCATTTTCTTTCGTCTTTCTCTACCTCATCGCCCATTCTTTTACTCTTTCATCTTGTATTTCACACTGTCTTTCTTTCATTAATTTTCCCACTTTCAATCTGCCTCCTCTCACATTTTCTTTATCTTCTCTCATTCCTCTCCTCTCTCTCACTTTCCCATCGCCTATTCTGTTATTTCTCCATCATATTCTCTTTCACTGTCCCTCTGTCATAGATTATTAATTTTCTTCTATTCAGTTCCTTCTTTCTCCCTTTTCCTTTCCTCTGTTCCCTCTCTCCTTCTTAATCTCCCACGTTTACTCTCCCTTTCATCTCTTCTTCACCAGGTCTGCATTTACATCCTTCATTTTTTCTCTATCAATTCATCTCTCTTGCATTTTCTCTCTCCCTTGGGTTTTCTCTCTTCACTCCTTTTCTTTTTCCTCCCTTTCATAATTCATCTTGCACTCTTACTTCCTTTGTTTTTCATCTCCGTTCTGCTTGTATTTTTTTTTTTTTTTGTCAATTTCTCTCTCTCTCTCTCTCTCTCTCTCTCTCTCTCTCTCTCCTTCCTTCCTCTCTTGTTTGATGTCCCATTCTTTCTTCCCTTACACTTCCACTTCGTCTACCCTCCAATTTTAATCTGTTATTTTTTTTCTTCATGCAGTTCTTCCGTAATTTTTCTTTACAGTTTTTATTCGTCTCTCTTTTTCTTTTCCTCTCTTCCTTGTTAGATTTCACCTTTCTCATTTCCTCTTTGGTTCCTGTTTCATCAGTTCCTCTTTTCTTATCAGTCATCTTGTTTTCACCTTCTCGCTTTGACTTTTTTCTTTATCTATCTCTTTGCTTCCGTTCTCCTCTTTTCTTCTCTCTAATTCTATCTCCTCTCCTTAGTCTGACCAATCTCTCTCTCTCTCTCTCTCTCTCTCTCTCTCTCTCTCTCTCTCTTTCTCTCTCTCTCTCTCTCTCTCTCTCTCTCTCTCGCTCGCTCGCTCGCTTGCTCGCTCGCGCGCGCGCGCGCGCCACCTTTCATCCCTTCCCTGTTTTTCTTTTTCCTTTCCTCGGTATTTCATTTCTCGTTGTTACACGTTCTCTTTCGTCTCCCTCTTTTTTTCCTCTTCCCTTCCGCCTGACAATCTTTTATTCTCTTCTTATTTCTTTTCTCTTTCTTCTTTCGTCCTTTATTTCCCATTTTAAATTTAAGTATTTATTATTTTTTTTCTCTATTCCACGACAAACCCTCTTTCCGATGTTTATTCTCTCATTAATTTTCTTCTACTTCAATTTTCATCTGTCTCCCTTTCTTCTCCTCCTCCTCTCTCCCTCTCTTTCTCACTCTGTGCCTGTGTGTGGGTGGGTGGGTGGGTGTGTGGGTGGGTGGGTGTGGGTGTGTTTGGGTGTGTGTGGGTGTGCTCTGTCTTTTTTTTTCTCTGCATCCATCTTTTTATGTGCTTTCTTTAAATTTCCTTCTTCCTCTGGTTCCCCTTCTTTCCAAAATCACTGTGTGGTTTTCTTGCCATTCTTCTCTTTCTTACTTCCTTCTTTGAGCCGTATTCTCAGTGGCTCTGGGAGTTCGTAAGACCCTTCTGATTGCTACTTATT
>NW_027645093.1:22500-29614 GCF_032717465.1 Coenobita brevimanus | reverse complement strand
CAAACCTCAGTTAACCTAACCTAACCGGGTTTAAGTAAGAAATAATGCCTTTACCTACAGTAGCATAAATTGACCGTTCATGTTTCCCAACTGGGGGGCTTCGCCTCCCAGACCCCCCAGCCCTGGCCGTGCTTCCTAACTGGGGGGCTTTGCCCCCCAGACCCCCCATGACATTAACCAAACCTCATGCACCCTAACCTAACCGGGAGTAAATAAGAAATAATGCCTTTACCTAGAAGTTGGCAGTTCCTCGTCTGAAGAGTCGTCTGTAGTTGTAACGGCAACTGGTGACGGGCGACAGTGCAACACTTTCTGATCCTCACGTAAAATGAGACTTTTGCCTTGATTTGGGTACTTTGTTCCTGTTGATGGTAAAATACCATGCGATCGCACACAAAGGCTACAGGTTTATCTTCTTGCTGGTAGAACTGTGAAATAGCAGTGAAGTAATAAATTTTGCAGGCTTCCCAGTCCATGGTTGGAGACGAACTGACTTTCAAATCTTGTGGGCCCTAGCGTGGGGCATTTGAAACTCTACTTTGTGATTGGCTGATTCATGTGCTATGCATGGACTTTATCCACCCACACACATAACACGCACCAACGAACATACACAACTGTCCGACCACGGCAGGGAAAATCTCTCTCCCATAGAAAATAATAACAATGTAAACGGCATAATTCATCAACGGTTGATTTAAGACGGTAGTGTCATAGAAGAAAAAAGGATTAGAATTGCGTAAAGTATAAAGTGAGTTAGCCACTTTTGTTTTCAGTGAGTTGGGTGTATGTACGAAATAATACCACCTATCCAGTTAACCTAACATAACCTAGAAGCTTACCTTAATCATATTCGTCGTCTTCGTCGAGTTCCTCAGGTCTTCTCCTGTTGGACTGATGGGGGTAGAGGCGAGCCGCAGAAAGTAGGAAGTGATGGATGAGAGTGTTGTCAGCCTCGAAGTTGTGGACGAAGAGATACCACACCAGATACTGCTTGAAATACTCCCACTTAATGCCAGGCCTCTGAGTCCACTGTTTCATGTTCAGCCACAAGTGTTCGATGTTCTGTGTGTGGATCCTGCTGTCTTTTATATCCACAAAATTCTCCTTGTGGTTGATATGGAGTGAGTGTAGCCCTCCTCATTCAGCCTTGCATAAGCAGCCCACCCGTGGCTGCCGGGATGGATGAATTTCTTTCTAAAGGGGAGTAAAGTATTAGCACTCCTGTCCTGTCCCTCCTCGACCAACAGCACCAGAAACGACCTCCTGCATTCGCGCTCAATACCCCCCCATATCCACACTTGGTTCAGGCTCCTTCCCAGGTTGTACTTGGAGGTAACGAAGAGGCTCTCATCGATCTCGACCTCGATGCCCTGGCCCTTGATCGGCTCCTGCTGGTCAAATCAGTGCTCCGTGACCTCACTGCAAAAGCTCCGCCAGTCCACCGATGTCCAAGACGACCACCCAAGGTTCCTCACACAGCAGCGTGATTCCACTCCTTCGTCAGCCAGTGATTGATGAAGCACAGGATTTACCACACCTGAAATGGCCAGGAAAATAGTGAAAGACTACTATCAAAAGGCGGAAGAACTGATTTGGTACACTGCTTCCTGCTGCCTTCATAAGTAAATTGACTGATGTTTACCCCAAAGCATTAACTTGTAAACAGGCAAGGAAAAGGCTTAAAGTCTTTGATAGTTTTAATGTCAAATACTTCCTTACCGGCTCTCAGTTTAATGAATTATGGAGTAAAGAAATTCAGAAATCCTGCCTGTCAGAAAATTCAAACGGCTGAAGACAAACCTATTGAAAACAATAACTTAGCGGCAGTGGTCCAATACCCGCAGTGAGAATAACTATCAATTCACAGGTTGAAGTGATATCAATACATCACCGGTTGGTGAAAATAACTAATGTATATAAAGGAGCTTCCTGCTGACTCAGTTTAGTCGAGCGATCAGTGAAACAAGTTCGTTAGATCAGTAATCCACTAAAAATGAAGGATTGTCTAGCAAGTCTCGGACCCTGTGTCCCCCGTGGGATCGCTTGGTTATGCTATTTTACTTGTATATCCTTAGAGAGTAGAGAGAATTCGTGGTTATAATATGTATCAAGAATTTGGGGACTTCAGTATTATCAGTGATTTACACTGTGTAGATCTGTCAAGGAAAACCAATAAGCGAAAATTTAAAAGGGCAGATAACCAATATTCGTCTGGTTGATTCGAGGACGACGACGATGTGATCTCCGTTGTGTACCGTTATTTTGATTTTTACATTCTTATTCTCACTGTGTTTTTGTTCATCCGCTTCCCTCGAGAGGTAATTTGGGGATGGATTCCAGGTTGAAAAAGAAATGATTTGAAAAATACATTAGGATTAGTGGAACACTCGAAAGCACAGATAGGCAATAGTTTACAAAATAATTTGGGGAAATTTCACGTGTTGCCAACGTATTATTCTTCATATTATTGCAATAATCTTGGGGATTACTGAGTTGGTTTTCTTGTAATGCTATTTCCTCACGAACACTGTTTAAAATTTTTCAAATATCTAAAACCCGAGCGAGATTGGCTAGAATTTAAATGATGAAATAACGAAAGCATTTCCTCCATTTGTAAGGTGTAAAATATTTGATCAAGATGACCACCATCTTGGGTCTTACTTGACGGTGGTCTACGGCTGTTACAACATTAGCCGCCTATATATGAAAAGGCCGCAATCTTTTTCCTGTTAGTTACTTTAAGTCCCCTACAGTGATAAATAACTAACAGTGATATGGTGCCGTGACCAGGATTACCGTGTGATAAATAATAGGGCTAGGATTATTCAGGGCTGTTGGAAACGTCCACAAAAGCTACTTGATCGCCTCTCATTTGGAGATTATCTAGTGTTACACTGAGATGACTGCACCAGGGTTACAGCAATCATTACGGGAGCTTTAATCAATGTTTACAATTAGTGAAGCCTAGTTGGTGCCCCGGGCCCTTACGCTCCTGATACATTGGGCTTGAAATGTACCTTCTGAACGATCTTTTTACTCACTTCTGTTCTTATTTATTTTGTAAGGAGTTGCATTTTCTTCATCTTCTTTCACTTAATTGACCTATTGTTATAAATGGATAAAATAAAATCTTTAAAGAGGCTTAGAGCGGCCAAAAAGGGAGCCATCACTAAACTGACCACCAACGACAGAATTTGTAGTTGTGTCAACCGTTCATATTATCAAAGTAATGAAAGTGACGGTTGAGAAGATCTTCACTGAGATCGAGTCTTACAATCAGAAATTCAGGCGAATTATATCCCGATGAAGACCTGGAAGAAGAAGTGGTCAGTGACATGGAATACATTGCGTCAACAGACACTCTAGAATTAGAGAGTGCCCTAGAATTACCCGCCAAGGACTCGGTAGTGCAAGAGATGAGTACAGAGTCGGAAAGCAACGGGAATTAAATTGCCGTCTCTGAAACTGCCAATATTTGATGGTGATCCGATTCAGTGGCTGGGTTTCTGTGGAATATTTAACGGTAGTGTGCACTCCTAAAGGATCTGACAGGACATCCATGAAATTCTACATATCGTAAGGGACAATTAAGTGGTGAAGCGCTCCAACTGGGTGGATTCAGTTTGGTAGCAGCTAGTTATGAATCAGCAGTCATAGTTTTAAAGAATACCTACGGTCAAGAAGATCGCATTAAGGCTGCTCACATTGCAAAATTACAAAATTTACCTCCCCTCCAGCTCATGAAGTGAATGAACTAAAAGATCTTTCTGTATTCTTTGAATGTGAGTTAGAATCACTACGTGCAATGGGAGTGACTCTGAGTGGAAATTTGTGTTGTTTTGTTGCATAATAAACTCCCCTAGTACACTTTCGGAAGGGATCAAACGTGAACTTAGAGAGAAGTGGTTGGATGTGGATGATTACGTCTCGTGTGCTAAAGACGGAGGTGTGTAATACTGAAAGTAGACAGAATACCATGGAACATTTAGCAAGGGCCGCTACGGCAGCATGTGTAGTGAAGCAAGTGCAACACCCTGAACCTACGCAGAGGAATGGATGTAAAATGTGTATGAAACCAGGACACTTTTGGACTAAGTGTAAAAGTGATAAAACAAAGAAGGGAAAGTTAAAGATATAAAGCAACTGAAGTTGTGTGTCGGGTGTTTGCCAGCAGATCATGCGACTCAGTATTGTATAAATCCTAAAGTAAGGCCATAACGATACTGCCAGCAGAAACACAACAACCATTTGCGTCCGACTTTTCGTTCTGAACCCCATGGAACAAACAGTAACTCCTAGAACTAACAGTGACTATGGCTGTGGCTTCTGAGTGGTAACGCAGTGTTGTTGCCAAAGATTCAGATCTCACTGGTTACTCAAACTGGGCCAGCAGAACAAGGTTAGAGCTTTACTGGATCAATGTTCACACCGCAATTTTGTTCTAAGCATCAAGTTTATAGCAACCTCGAAGGTAAACAAGATAAGAAAGGAACATTTACAACTGCAAAAGGGATATACTGGCTCTATGGGTAGTGATGAGTGTGAGGTAGTGAAGTTGAGTTGCACTGCCATCGTAGAAAAGTACGTGTTAAGAGTGGTGGTTGTAGACTGAACCACCTAACTATAAGTTGTGAAGGGGCTGCAACATAATGTACAGGATTCAAAGGCCTGGGGCTACAAGTTATCAGATCCAAGTGTCAATAGTGGGGATATGGTCGAACTGTGTTACTGATTGGCACGGCTTGCATAACGACTTTTTATTATCACTTTGGTTGTGGAACAGTTACCTACCCAGGCATATAGTTGGACAGGGGAAAGCAACCCAGAGCTATACATTGCAGCCGTCTTGGAACATTTCCGTTCGCCTACCTCCAGAAGGCATTGTGCTCAGATGATATGATTTGATAGAAGATTTGGCCCTAACTTTTCTTTCATAGCTGCCTTTAAATGGCTCCTGAATAGTCTCTCAAAACTCTTCAAATGGACCTCGGAGTGTGATCGGAAACCTATTCACCACTTGAAGGTATTTGTTAACCAGTCCAACAGTCAAGCCTTTACACTCCAGGTAGACGCCTCAGACTAAGTGGTTGAGCGGGTTCTGACTCCTGGCATATTGGTAATTTATCAAGATGATTTTTCCTCGCATTGAACAGGTTTCTTCTTCATTCTGACTGCCGGTGCTGGGAGATTAAAAGAACAATCTCGCCTGTTGAGGGTTAACTCATCCTCTTGATGCCACAGTGGGGGTGGAGGGACGTTGGTTACAAGATCACATGTTAGCAACGAAGAGATAACTTTACCGGTCGTGGTGTAGTGGTATGCAATTGAGTAAACCTGGCTCTCACCTGAGAGGTCCCGGGTTCATTTCCAGAATATTAGTTATTTATCAGATGATTTTTCCCGTACAGAACAGGTTTCTCTCTTTCATTCGACGCCGTAAGTACCGGGATAGATTAAAGCACTTACTTGCCCGAGTGCCAGGGGTTAACTATTCTGATGCCTTACAGGAAGGCATGGACGTTGGTGTACAGGTTTGTGACAACGTGAGTTACACTTCTTTACCTGGTCGTGGTGTAGTGGTATGCTGCCTGGCTCGCCTGAGAGTCCGTCTGATAAATCAACTATGATGGTGGAATTTATCATAACAGAAGAAAGCAAAGAAAAAGATGAAGGCCCGACTATGCTAAGTCTGAAACCGTAACTTCAAGCCAGGTGTAGAAAGTCTTTGTATTTTTACCACTGGAAACCCTTAGTGAAAAGTAAATACTTTGGACCTATGTCATAGTAGACAACTTTCTACTTCTAAATCATGTATTAAGACACGTGCTGACAGGTGTCAAAGATGCGCAACTCATCCATGTAAATCAAATCAAACCTTACCACATTAAAGATTTGAGCAAATTTCTCCATGTTTGTCAATCCAGTCCACACTCTCTCCTGGGAGGAGGTATCGACAATGTTAAATCTGGTGTAAATGATGGAGTAGATTTGCCTTTCACCAGACAAGAACCCCAGTAACAATATAATATTACAGAAATTTGATGAATATCTTGGGGATTTGTTTGAGTCAACTAAAAAGGACCTTAAATCATTAATTTCTAATTTTCCTTCAGTTACATCAGATTACAATGGTTTATGTAATATTCAACTTCATGATGTTGTTCTAAACTCCTCTGGATACCAAGCCCATTAAACAACCTCCATACAGGATGACTGCACATAAACAGGAACATCATGAAACAGGAGATAGACTTTATGATGAACCACCAGCTGATTGAGCCGAGCCACTCTCCTGGGCTTCATCATCTCTATTAGTACCCAAACCAGACAGTAGCTACCGGTTATGCACCGATTGGCAGGAAAAGGAATTCTGTCACTGTGCCGGATGCTTATCCTCTGTCCCGAATGGATGACTTTAATAGACAAAGTAGCCAAATCGAAAAATGTCACCACTATAGACCTGCAGAAAAAGGCTACTACCTGATAGAAATGACTGATCGAGCTACAAATTAGCTTTCATAACCCCTTTGCCTTATTTCATTATAGAGTCATGCCTTTTTGGGATGATGAATGCTCCTGGCCACCTTTCAACGAATAATTTCTTACACCCTAAATGGACTAGAAGGGGTAGAATCCTATTTGGACGACATTGTAGTATATTCAGTCTCTTGGGAGAAACATATACATCAACTTGAAAATCTCTTTGAGAGGCTTGCTACTGCAGGATTCACCATAAATTTTGCAGAAGTCGTTTCATTTGTGTCTGCAACGTTAATTATTTAGGTCATGTGGTCGGCCAGGGTGTGTGCCCGCCCTAAAGATGCCAACAGACTGTACAAGCAATAATCTCATACCTACAACCCACAGACAGAAAATCAGTAATAATGAGATTTTTAGGAATGGTGGATTTTATAGAAAATTTTGTAAGCATTTCTCCACCATTTCGGCGCCTCTCACGGTCTTGACCAGTTCTAAGAGAAAGTTTATATGGAGCCCCTGTTTGTACTGCTGCTTTTGAAGCTCTTAAGCATATAATCTCCTCACATCCAGGGCTTTATTCCCCCTGATCCTGCCCTGCCTTATCACCTGCAGATAGATGTTGGTGAAAGAG
>NW_027645089.1:0-4995 GCF_032717465.1 Coenobita brevimanus | reverse complement strand
CAAAATGAGTAAAGAACAGGATAAGTTGCTTGACTACTGACTTCGCCTGCATGCTTCTGATTGGTATAGCCTCTGGGTATCGCGTTGTAACATCCATTATGGTTAACAAATACTTGTTTCCAGCAGAAGTAGGAGGTAAAGGGCCCACAATATCAATGATTACCCGGGTAAACGGAGGTTCAACTGCAGGAATGGGAGTCAAAGGGGCCACAGGAAGAACTTGATTAGGCTTGCCCACTATCTGACACGTGTGACAGCTCTTGATGTACGCAGCAACTTGTCCCGGCATACTTGGCCACCAAAAGTTATATCTTAAGCGCTGCACTGTCTTTCTGTTTCCCAAGTGACCTGCTAAAGGTCCCTCATGTGCTAACTGTATTAACGGCACCCTATACTGCACAGGCACCACCACCTGCACTAACTCACCCACTCCTCCATCCATCGTGGCGCCAGTGGGCGTCCATCGGCGATGTAAAACATTGTCTTTAATCAGGAACTCCTCCTTACCACACTCCATACTTCTTTCTTCCCCTACTCGAGCAAACAAGGGCTTTAATGTTACATCCTCCTGTTGCTTCACCCTCAATTCTGCTGACCCAACACCCGCCAGCTCTACTGAGGACTGAGATAAGGGACTGGTCGGGACACTGGATTGCGAAGGGCAGTCAATCTCAGCGTCACCTCTAATACACTCGACAGGGGGAGGAATGTCAGATTCCACACTGACATCATCACCTCTACCCTCAACAGAGGCACTCTGTTCCTCAGGCGCGTTTGACGGTGGTCCTGCATCCCCGCAGTCGACCCCAACGTCCTGAAATTCTTCTAATTCAGTCGGTGGGCTGGGTTCAGTCTCCACACAGACACACTCAGCACCACCTCTAGTGTCCTGAGTGGGAAGTGGGGCGGCACCCATGCACGCATTCCCACTCTCCTCACCCACCACAGCAACACTCTGCTCACTAGGTTCCTCCATTGGTGGCCCTGCCTCATCACAGTCGACCCCAAGAACCTGTGACTTCACCAGTTCTTCCTCCCGGTCTGCAACCTGTGCCATAGATCGTGTAATTGCACAGACCGGGAACATGGCTTCCACTTCTGCATCAACTTCAATACCAATTTCTGGGGCGTCAAAACACTTCTCTGCCACAACAACTGGTGGGGGAAGAGATGGAAATACTTTCTCCCCAGCCAGGTCGTTCCCCAGCAGAAAATCAACCCCCTCTAGTGGCATTACATCAGCAACAGCTACTTGAGCTGCAGCCTGAACAATGGGGCAATCGAGTTCCACATGAACATAATCATAGTATTCATCTGAGTTCATGCCTCTACACAGCACATACTTCCCTGAGTTTACAGGCCCTCCAGTCACGTTTCTGCACACAGACTGTTGTGCACAGGTATCACGAGCCACAGTAACTGGATAACTGATCCCATGAATTTTCACTGTGCCGTGACATATAAAAGGTTTACACCAGTCTAGGGACGATTTCTGAGGCAGTTCATCCGGAGGTGGCATAGCATGTTGGGTAACTTTTTCAGCCTGAGCTGGCAGCGAGCACAGCCGGCTGCACTCCAGCTTTCCACAGACTTCTCCCTCACCGTTACCACTCTCCCAACTCCTCTCGTTCACCTGACTCGAACCTATAACTAGTGCCACTGGTTTGGCATTTTGGGAGGCCTTCCACTTAGGGCAGTTAGGCTTGATGTGCCCACTCTGCAAAAGTAACAAACTAGCTTCGAACTGGATACAGGGCTCTTTCTCCCTGAATTCTTTTTCTCCTCTGTACTTCCCTTGGACTGATTCACGGGAGATTTATCCCAGGCAGGACCACTCACAGTCCTCTCCCTGGAATACTGAAAATTAGCATACTTGACCCCCATACTCCGCAAGGCAAACACCCGGTCATCAGCCCACGTCGCTGCTTCCTTCACGGTCTTAAATCTCTTCTCCCTAATTTTAACACCAATTTCTTTGTCAGCCATGTTGGTAAAATGTTCCATCAAAAGCAGTTCACGCACCTCGTTATACGAAGTGGCGCTCTCACTCAGCAACCACTCGTCTAACCTCTCCTCCAGATACCTAGCGTAGGCCATATAGGTGTCAGCAGGCCTTTTCCAAGCACCACGGAACAACAACCGATAAGCCTCTGGTCTAAGTTCATATGCCTTCAGGATAGCTGTTTTAAATTCATCATAATCATCTACATCCTCAGGGCTCAACCTATTATACACTTCCAAAGCTTTTCCCTTCAGCACATTAGATACCAACCCCACCCAGCGCTGCCTGGGCCACTCAAACTCCCTAGCCTTCTTCTCAAATCTAACAAACCATTCTGTCACCTTCAACTCATCAAATGCTGGCACTAATTTTAGACTCCTTGAGAACCAACTCTCCCTATCCTCTGCACGGCCTGAGGTTTGGGTATCTGAAGTTGGTCTATTGGCAGTCACCTCCAAACGAGTCTTCTCCAGCTCAAATCGCATTTTTTCACGCTGCAACTCCATCTCCCTCTCTTCTTTCTCTCTTGCATGCTTCATCTCCCTCTCTTCCCTTCTCTCTTGCACACTGCATTTCCCTCTCTTCTTTTGCACGCTGCATTTCCATCTCCATCTTTTTCAACTCCAACTGCAACTGAGCCTCCGGTGACAAGACTCCAGGGTATATGGGAGTGGAATGAACAACTCCAGGGAAAGCACCAGACATACCTGGGGGAACTGCTCTAAACTGGCTCGGCGGCATCATAGATGGTAATAGTGGGGTAGCGAAACGAGGCAACTCAGCACCATAGTCAAACTCAGGGCTCACACGAGGAGTACCTTTGCTATGTGCCTCTCGTTGTTCCATATTTTCCATATCCACAGGTGACTCAGCACGTACGCGATCTGGTGTAGACACGCGTGACTCCATGGCGACAATTCAATGGCAGTACTGAATAATGAAATACTAATGCTGACTGAGAAACTACACACACATCAACTCACCTCAAAGCACAGAGAACGCCAAGGTAACGATATCCTAGCAAGAAGAAGGCACTGTTAGGATATCCTGATGCGAGGTCGCCACTGTTACGGTAGCGCCGGCCCGGGGCTATTACAAAAAGACAACAAGTCAGCCTTAGATGATCGGCCTCCACTGCGTTGCAAAAATAACGCAGACCCCGGCACTGACACTCCGCAAACTAGAGAAAAACTGCGCAACGGAAAAGTACTTACTTAAGAACGCAACACTCTGTACTTTGATAATAAAACGGAACAGCCTACCTATAGATCTAGCCTACTATCGTCACTACCGGAAGTAATACCGCCCGAGACAGCCTACAGGAACACCTCCCACTTACTTCCGGTGGTGACGACTTTCTACTTAACCCGTGTCCAAGGGGGAACGCAGTTAGTAGCTCACGATGGTTCTCACTAGCCTTGTGCAAAGAGATGGGATTAACTGTGTAGGGGTTAGGGGTGTGTGTGTATGTACGTGTGTTGGGGAACGTTAACAAAGGCAGCGAGAGGACCACGGTGAGCCAAACTGGCCCTCCAAAGACAACACGGTTACAAAAACAAAATAAAATAACTACTTTCCTCAGTCAACAAACAAATGAGTAAAAATAAACTTAAACAAAAACGCCAGCTCGGCATAAAAATGACTGGGGGGAGAGAGTGTACAAGCACCCGATACTAAAGCTGGCTGGGAAGAGACTGCGCTGATGCCAGGCCCACGCGCAGCCAAGCGCGAACGCATGAATCAGATTAATTAATAAGGAACTTAAATTCGTGCCCCTCTCTCTCTACAATGAATTGGTACTTCTAATGCAAGCAAAACATCATTAAATATACTGGTGGCTCACATAAAACAATCAAAATAATCAAATGCATTCTCAGCATGGTATGAAATAAAATTGCCCTCAGTGGCAGGAACGAAAGAAACAAAAGAACTTGTAACACTCGCTAATTTAAACTCCGCGAATGACACGGATACATACTGCATAATCCCCCTAGCCCAGCTGTAACGGCTGCATCCGTGGGAACGGAAAGGCGAACAGCGTAACACGCCCTTCCCCAAGGGAAAATTTTGAGCCCTGGATCAAAATTTTCGAATCAAGACCCTGACCCCTCCCAGGATAAACAATCAGCAATTACGTTATCAATCCCTTTAATATGCCTAACTTCTAAATTGTACTCTTGCAAAAGCAAACTCCAGCGGGTCAAACGCTGGTTCTTAAATTTGAACTTGTTCAAAAACTGCAGGGGATGATGGTCTGAATAAATCTTGATCACAGGGCCAAAAGGGGGCAGGTAGACAGCAAAGTGTTGCAGGGCCAGGATAATCGCTAATAACTCCTGCTCTATGACGGAATAATTCTTCTGGGCTCTATTAAACTTCTTTGAGAAGTATGATATGGGATGTTCAACCTGGCCCTCATCCGGTTGCATCAACACTGCTCCTACCCCTACTCGACTAGCATCAACTGCCAGCACAAAAGATTTGTCAAAATCTGGTGCACGCAATATAGGGTGGTGGCACAGCAGAGACTTAACAGTAGTAAAAGCTTGCTCACACTCGGCTGTCCACTGCCACTTCTTATCCTTGCACAATAAGTCAGTAAGAGGGGCAAGCACTGTGGAGTAATTCCCAATAAATCGTCTGTAATAGCCGATCATGCCCAAAAATCGCTGGAGGGCACGGCGACACTGGGGTGCTGCAAAGTTGGAAATGGCATCCACCTTAGCCCGAGGTGGAGCCACTTGCCCATGTCCTACAACAAATCCAAGGTACTGGACCTTAGCACGTACGAACTCGCACTTGTCCAAGTTGACTACTAAGCCAGCTTCCTCCAACCGCTTAATGAGCATTTCCACATGATCAAGGTGCTCCTCCCACTTGGTGTCATACACAGTGACATCATCGATGTAAACGACACAATTAGGTATGCCATCCACCACTTTATCCATAAGCCTCTGGAAAGTGGCTGGAGCATTCTTCAATCCATAAGGCAT
>NW_027645088.1:0-19986 GCF_032717465.1 Coenobita brevimanus | reverse complement strand
TAAAACCATCCTTGGGTCACCCTGACTAGGAATATATATGGGTCTGGTGGTCTCTGGCCCTTGGTCTGGGCGTGATTGAAGGACAAACAAACAAACAAACAACGCTGTTCTTATATACTTTTATGTATATACAGCATACACAGATGCCATCGTACTGTGCTTGTGGTGCTCGTGTGTGAACATGCAAGCTAGCACACAAAAGAGAGAGAGAGAGAGAGAGAGAGAGAGAGAGAGAGAGAGAGAGATAGGCCTTAAGTCAACAATATACAGTTTAGTCCTTTCCTCTCAGTAACTTCGAGATTTTATTCTCACGGGCCCTAGCTTATTGTGAAAAGACCACATTACTTGCCTTTTAAAATCCATATCCAATCCAAGTTACTGGGTATCCAAACCGACTATATACCTTCCGTAACCTCACTCTACTGTTGTCTTTATATAGGCTACTTATTCGGCCTTGCTTGGTGTGTAAAACTGAAATGCGTGGGGGGGGGGGACAGATTTATTTTTAAACAGGGTGAAGTCAAAGCTTTTTCATATACTAAGCCCCTTTTCATTTACCGACTTTCACAAACGTCTCCTCTCGTCGCACTGATACATCATCTCTTTACTATCACTACTTCATTGGTCACTACTCTTCTGAAGTGTCTACGGCAGGTACTACATAGCACCCGTCTGGTAGCACACTCATCGTTTTGTGTTCAACTTTCTAAAGCTAAAGTTAACCAACACCGTGAGTCCATTATGTTTACAACATGTCACCTCTGCTCTGTCTTTCTCAGTTTTTATCCTCTCTGCCCATGACGCAGTCTTTAAAACACTATGTGTCCAGACATCAATGAACGAATCTCGTTTATTTAATTTCTTTCTTGGAAAGGACAAGAAATGGACTTCCAGTCTTTGTTCCTTTACGTAAAATATTACTCCGTTTCATCCAATGATGTATTTCATATTGTATCTTGCTACCGCCAGCCGATTTGATACAGCTCATGGGTAGTTTTTCGAAATGTAGTGATTAAATAGTCACCATCACGCCCATCACAACAAGTCGTCTTCCCTAAGCTGAATTATTTAGTTAGGTAGGAACAAGAAAATATATACTAGAAAATATGTCCTCGAACTGAAGGGGTTAAAGGCGCTAAGCTGGGTCTGTGTCAGGAGAGGTAAACCAAATATGGCAGAATACAGTGTTTGAAGTCTGGAGGTCATAAGCATGGGAAAATGGTAGAATGTCGTCCACTCTATAATTTTACACTGCTGCACCGATATTTGTCTAATCATTTCTCCACAGTTACATCTGGTATGATTAAGTCTTTCTGCAAGCATATTATTTTGTCAGCTATGGAAATGATTTTGATATCAAGCATAAACTTCATAGTCTTCAATAACCACTTGCCTATATGAAATTTTTCCCGCTAGTATAGGTAACGAAGTACAAGAACCGGTGCCAAGGCACAGCAAATCCGTCCCCGGCAATCATTTCAGTGCTGACATAAACACAAGATGTCTAGTCAAAGACGTCACTTATCAAATTTGGAGTAAATCGTGTGAAAATTGACGATTTTATGCCCATTTGAAATTTTAGGCTCGACCCACCTGACATTGACCCCCTACCGCTAACTGAGGGATGACCCCCCCCTGATGTAATGAGGCATGTTATAGGATGCAGATTGAAAGGTGCACCTTTAGGTTTTGGTTTCATGTTGATATGACGAATTTGAAAGGAGTTATGGCGAAATATATATATATATATATATATATATATATATATATATATATATATATATATATATATATATATATATGGAGCCTCTGTGGTACAGTGGTAGAGTGTGCGTTTCGTACACGGGTGAGCCAGGGTTCGCGCCCCGCCAGGGTAATAAACTTTGGGAGTGTTCACCCGGCCACGTACTACACTGGCGGACACAAGGGGTGCTGTGGTTGAACCAGTGTCGCTTACTATAAAGTATGCTTGCACCCAGTCGGCTTGCGCGGGCCGATTGCACTTGGTTCACAAACTACACACACATCCAAAGCCACTCCAACACGACAGTTACACTTACAAGCACTTCTCACCCTACATACAATCTCTACTAGACAGCCTAAGCCACTTGGTAGAGATACATTGGCGGTATCGTCCCGACTTCGGTCGGGAGAGGCCGGTCCTGCAGTGGATACTCAAACGACTGATGATGATATATATATATATATATATATATATATATCTTACATTTTGGGGGACCTACAGTCCGGGCCTTGGCTCAGTTTGGCCGAAAAAATTAATCAGGTGATCAGATGGTCATAGCCCATCATTCCTGTAATTTTAGTCAAAATCGTGCCAGAAGTTTTTGTGTAAAGTTGTTAACAGACAGACAGGCAGGCAGGCAGGCAGACAAACAAACAAACAAACTGAATGAACATGAATGAAAACAATACCCGTCCCTGAACCCCACCTGGGTGAGGACGGATAAATATCAGCTCACTTATATGGCTCGCTGCTGCTTCACACATTCAACTCCAAAATTATCTAATTTCTAATCAGCCACTTGACATAACTACTTGTTGGTAATCCTTAAAGAGACTTTGAACCAGCTCTTAAAAATTTACACAAAGACACCTTTGAACTGATTCAACGAATTTGTAATCGTGTACATAAGTGCACATTCCGGTATGAAGAGAATCCACCAACACAAGGCAAATAATATATTAGGGCTAAGGTAGGTTAAGTTAGGAAAAGTTTGATTATTTTACCATAAAATCGGTTAGATTAGGTTAGGTTTGGTTAGAATAAATAAGACTGGATTAAGTTTCGAAAATTTATGTTAGGTTTGATAAACAGCCAATGACAAGATTAGTCTTCAAAAATGGCGTTTTAAAATGGCGTCCGTCTCCCTTCTCGCACCACAAGAGGGCGTCCGTCTGGCCTAGTACACCACATGAGGGCGTCCGTCTGTCTTCGGAACTGTGAACAAACACCGTTTTTTAAGCGCTTTTCACCAACTTCAAATAAAACAAAAAACATCGAAACCTGAAAACGCTATCAGAAAATATGCAAAGAATCCGATGATGAGATAAGGTACAGAAAACAACAGAAAACTGAAAAAAAAAAAAAAAAAAAAGTGGTCCAATGTCTCCAAGATTACCTACTTCAGTTTGACGATATCATGTTTAATTCATGTTAGCTTCAGGCGATTATAGTCAGCGTATGGGACACTTTTCATAATGAAGTTCCAGCAGCCAATTCAGTACAGTGATGACTATTTGATGCTTTATGCGTGCTTCCCTAGGACGATTTTATGTAAATCTGGGCAGACCTCTGGTAATTCAACGTCTTTCATTGTCATATCTGTGCGATGACGTCTTTCTGCCCGCGTCACATGAAGCTGGGCATGTGAGATCAGCGTTAGCTTATCTTGTTCCTGTGGTTGAAGAAAACCTCCCGACTGCTCTAAAATCATTAATCCTACATCACCCACTTTCACAGGGTATATCTCTCTCTGTACAGTCAACACACGACCAGCTCATCTCACCAATTTGTTTGTTCTCATATGCACCTCTTTAAAACCTCAAACACTTTCATTCTCGAGAGACATTTTGAAATTTGCTTTTACTGCAGTCAAACCACGATTTGTTCAAAACACGTTCTTGTGGTGATCTCCCCACCCCCATCTACTGTACATTCCAGCCATTCCTTTGCTTACCACGCACAATTTCTCTCTCTCTCTCTCTCTCTCTCTCTCTCTCTGACGGTTTCATGACGCGAGCTAAACTAAGCAGTCGACGAACGCGCTTGTTTAATTTATTCGTGTTACCTCAAGGGCGAATTTGCAAAGCTCAGGGAGTTATCTAGTGACGGAGAGTTTAGTTCAAGTGCTTCTACGGTATTCCCTTCAGACTAAGATAATTTCCATGCGTCCCACTTCCCATTTCTAGCGATTATTCTTGTTCACCTCGCTAACGTCACTCTATACACTCACCTCTGTTTCACTTACTTCATTCTCAGAACACCTCCATTTGATAGATCCAGTTTTACAAATGATCATTTCCACCTGTTTAACTCACTCCAGTCCTATGATCATCTCCATCTGAGTTATTCCCCTCACAGTGATAATTTCATTCCGTTTCGCTTACCTCAATCCACGATCATTACATTACATTTCACCGGCTTCACTCAAGACAGTCACGTTTCCCTCACCTCACTCTACGATCACTTCACTCAGTTTCACTTACTTCACTACAGGACAGTCACATTTCCCTCACTCCACTCTACGACCACGTAATTTCGTTTCACTCATTTCACTCTACGATTCCTTCATTACACCTTGCTCACTTCTTCAGTCTATGATCATTTTCATTTTAGCTCACTTCATTTCACATTAATTTAATTTCATTCGCTTCACTCTGGTCATACTTCATTTCAGTTTCCCCTCACTTCAGTTTCACTTCCCTTCACTTCACTTCCCCTCCTTTGTTTGATTTTACTTCACCTCACCTTAGTTTAAGTCACTTCGCTTCACTTCTGTTCGTTTCAGTTTCCCTCCACTTCACTTCAGGGCATTTCCATTCTACTCACTTCACTTGTCTTCATCATGCTTAACTTTACTTCACTTTATTTCACTTCAGTTCGTTATATCGCCCTCTCACTTCATTTGTTAGCCACTTATTTCACCTTTTAGCTGCCCTCCTTCACAGCACTTCACTTCACTCTACTGAACTTCCGCACTTCATTTTACTTCAGTTCACTTCACCATACTTTTACCTCATTTCACACTGCCTCACCTAACTTCAGTTCAACTCGCTTCACTTCACCTCATTTCGTTTACTTCACTTCACTCTTCTTCACTTCATTGTACCTCATTTCCAGTTCACATTCCTTTACTTCCACTTACGCCTCACTTCATTTGCTCTCTTTCACTGCAGCTTAACTCACTTCATATAACATCCCCTGACTTCACTTTGCCTTACTTCACTTCCCCCTCACTTCATTTAACTTCTTCCCAATTAACTTACACTTCCTCTCACTTGCAATCAGTTCCGTTATGGTCACTACACTTCACCTCGCATCGTTCTGTCACATCACCTGTCTTTATTTCACATCAGTTCAACTAACTTTCACCTAACTCCACTTCACCTCACCTTACCTCAATTTACTTAGCCTCGCCCAACTTCACGTCACTTATCATCACTTCACCTCATCTCACGTCATTACACAGAATTTCATTTCACCTCACCTCACTTCACATTATTTCGGTCTGGTCCTTCATTTCCACCTAAGCCTCCCAGAACTTATCTTTCTCTCACATTACCCTTCCATGTACTTAATGTTATTTCCCTTTGAAACAGGTCTACTCTATTTCCAATGCCTTTCTCACATTCACATTTCCCTTCTCTCTCTCTCTCTCTCTCTCTCTCTCTCTCTCTCTCTCTCTCTCTCTCTCTCTCTCTCTCTCTCTCTCTCTCTCGACTGTTTCATGACGCTACCCAAACCACACAGTGGACGAACGCGCTTGTTTGGTATTCGTGCTACCTCCCGAGGGCGAATTTGCTAAGCTCGGAGGAGTTCCCTAAATGTGAAGAATTTAGTTCCGCTGCATCTACGGCATTCGCTTCAGGTTAAGATAATTACCATTCGTCTCTCACATTTCTAGCCGTTATTCTTGTTCACCTCGCTCACGTAGCTCTATGCTCACCTTTGTTTCACTCCACTTCATTCTCAGAACACCTCCATTTGATAGACTTAATTTTTTCAAATGACCATGTACCTCTGTTTAACTCACTCCAGCCAATGATCATCATCCATCTGAGTTATTTCCCTCACAGTGATAATTTCATTCCGTTTCGTTTACCTCAATCCACGATCATTTTATTACGTTTCACCGGCTTCACTTTAGACAGTCACGTTTCCCTCACCTCACTCTACGATCACTTCACTCCAGTTTCACCACTTCACTACAGGACAGTCACGTTTCCCTCACTCCGCTCTACGACCACGTAATTTCGTTTCACTCATTTCACTCTACGATTCCTTCATTACACCTTGCTTACTTCAGTCTATGATCATTTTCATTTTTAAGCTCACTTCATTTCACATCAGTTTTCATTTCATTCATATTCACTCTTGTCATACTTCATTTCATTTTCCCCCTCACTTCAGTTCACCTCACTTTCCTTCCCCTCATTTAATTTCATTTTTCTTCACCTCATCTTAGTTTACGTCACTTCGTTCACTTCTGTTCGTTTCAATTTCCCTCCACTTCACTTCAGGGCATTTCCATTCTACTCACTTCACTTGTCTTCATTATGCTTAACTTTTACTGTATTTCACTTCAGTTCGTTATATCGCCCACTACCACTTCATTTTATTTAGCCACTTATTTTGCCTTTTAGTTTCCTCCCTTCACAACACTTCATTTCACTCTACTGAACTTCCACACTTCATTTTACTTCAGTTCACTTCACAATACTTTTACCTCATTTCACACTGCCTCACCTAACTTCAGTTCAACTCGCTTCACTTCACCTCATTTCGTTTACTTCACTTCACTTTTCATCATTTCGTTGTACCTCACTTCAGCTCACATCCCTTTACTTCACTTCGCCTCACTTCATTTTAACTCCCTTCATCACTGCAGATTAAGTTACTTCGTTTAACATCCCCTGACTTCACTTTGCCGTACTTCACTTCCCCTCACTTCATTTTAATTTCATCCCAATCAACTACACTTCCTCTCACTTGCAATCAGTTCAGTTATGGTCACTACGCTTCACCTCACTTCTTACTGTCACATCACCCTGTCTTTTATGTCACATCAATTCAACTAACACTTCACCTAACTCCACTTCACCTCACCTCACCCTAATTTTTCTTTGCTTCGCCCGCTGCAAGTCACTTCACTTCACCTTACCTCACATCATTACATAGAATCTCATTTCGCCTCACCTCACTTTACGTCATTTCGGTCTGGTCCTCCATTTCCACCTCAGCCTCCCAGAATTCAGCTTTCCCTTCGTTTTCTTAATGTTACCTTCCTTTGAAACAGTCCACTCTGTTTCCACTGCCTTTATCTCATTCACATTTCCATACTCTCTCTCTCTCTCTCTCTCTCTCTCTCTCTCTCTCTCTCTCTATCTCTCTCTCTCTCTCTCTCTTTTTGTCCTTGGTTTCTCCTTCCGTTTCTCGTCCTTTTTTTTTTTTTTTTTTTTTAAATCCCTTGTCCTCCTCTCCCTGTCTGTGTCTCTCTGTCTTTCTTCTACATCTCTTCCCATTTCTTTCTCTCTACCTCTATTCCGTCTTGTTATCTTCCTCCCTCCCTCTCTGCATCTATTTCACTCTGCATTTCTTTTTCACTCTAATTTAATCTCCGTTTTTCTCTATCGCTCCCCATGTTTCTAGTTTATACTCTTTCTTACTTTTCCGTCTCCATTCCTCTCCTTCTCACCCAGTTTTCCCTTTCTTTTTTTTCTCCCTTCCCAACTGCCTTCAGTACACATATCAACGAAGTAAGTAAAAAAGTAAATGGAGCGCTTTAATATATATTATATCACAGGGTAAGGAATTGTTTCAGCAAACTCGTATGATGGCAATACAGTCTCGTGTATTTAATATTCTTATCTATTGTAATATTATCTTGGGTACACTTAATAATACTGCGACAAAAGAGTCCCTGCAAGCTACAGAATTTTGCTGAAAGAACTGCAGATGAAAGTGCCTAGAAAAGATGTGACCACGTAAGTTCTATATTTAAAGCGGGAAAATGGCTATTTCTTCTACTGATAAAGCAGATCTCTTCGCTCAGACTTTCTCCTCCAATTCCACCTTAGACGATTCCGGTGCTGTTCCTCCATCACTTCCCCTCTCTGACTTCCTCATGGCTAACATTAAGAATTTCTTCAGCTGATGTATTTTCTGCCACTGCTGGCCTCCAGTACTAATAAGGCATATGGGCCTGATGGAGTCCCTCCTGTTGTTCTCAAGAACTGTGCTTGTGCTTACACCCTGCCGAGGCAAACTCTTTCGCCTTTGTCTGTCAACTTGTACCTTTCCTTCTTGCTGGAAGTTTGCTCTCATTCAGCCAGTCCCAAAAGAAGGGTGACCATTCCCAACCTCTAACCATCGCCCAATTGCTTTAACATCCTGTATCTCAAAAGTTTTGAGTCTGTTCTTAATAGAAAAATTTTAAAGCATCTTTCCTATCACAGCAACCTTCTTTCTGATCGTCAGTATGGGTTCCGTCAGGGACGCTCCACAAGCGATCTTCTTACCTGCAACCTTTCAGACTCCTGGTCATCCTCCTTTCGGGACTTTGGGGAAAGCTTTGCCATTGGGTAGAACTTGACATCTCAAAGGCTTTCGATCGAGTCTGGCACTAAATCTTTAATTTCCAAAATGCCCTCTTACGGTTTCTATCCTTCTTTCTGTGCCTTTATAGCTTCCTTTCTGGTCGTTCTATAGCCGCTTTTGTAGACGGCTATCGTTCTTCTCCTAGATCTATTAACAGTGGTGTTCCTCAGGGCTCTGTCCTATCACCAACTCTCTTCCTTTTATTCATCAATGTCCTTCTAAGCTGTACATCTAACCCTATCCACTCATACGCTGATGACTCCACCCTTCACCTTTCCATTCGATTCCCACAACGTCCATCTCAGCAGTTACTTCAACAGGCAAGGGATGAGGCTATGGCACACCTAATGTCTGACTTAGCTCGTATCTCTGACTGGGGTAAAAATAATCTGGTTGTTTTTAATGCATCAAAGACTCAGTTTTTGCACCTATCAACCCGACAAAATCTTCCACAGGTATACCCACTTATGTTTAATAATACTCAACTTAATCCTGCATCATCCTTGAACATGCTTGGGGTTTCATTTGCTCGGGACTTGTCTTGGAAAGATCATATTACATCCCTTGTAAAATCTGCTTCCAAGCCATTGGGTGTGCTAAGCCGACTCCGTTCCTTCTTTGCCCCTGCAATTGTTGACTCTATACAGGGGTTTTATCCGCCTCTGTGTGGAGTACAACTCTCATGTGTGGGGAGGCTCCCCACATACAGCTCTACTCAATAGGATGGAGTCAAAGGCTTTTCGTCTCGTTAACTCTCCCCTCTTACTGACTCCCTTCAACCTCTGTCTCTTTGCCGCAGTGTTGCATCTTTATCTCTTTTCTATCGCTACTTCAATGGTCACTGTTCCTCTGAACTGTCTGCATGCATTCCTCCACTTCTACGACGGGCGCGTAGCACCCGTCTAGCAGCAAACTCTCACCCCTTTTCTGTCCAACTCTCTATTGCAAGAGTTAACCGTTACTCCCAGTCTTTCATTTATGCAACAGGTCAACTCTGGAACTGTCTCCCTCTGTCTGTATTTCCTGCTTCCTATGATCTCCAGTTTTTCAAACGCAGTATGTCCAGGCATATCGAAATGAATGGATCTTGAATTTGGCTCTCTCTTGTATTTTGTTTTTCTCTTGCGGGCTCATGGCCTTTTGTTCCTTCTTCCTCACATTATATATATATATATATATATATATATATATATATATATATATATATATATATATATATATATATATATATATATATATATATATATATATATATATATATATATATATATATATATATATATATATATATATATATATATATATAAGAAAATGAATTAACTTTTAACACAGCGATAGCTATCTACAAGTATCTGAATAACCGTTACCGACGACATCTATTGTCTCTTCCGACTGTAAACAATGTGACTTGTAGTCTAACAAAGAAGCAAAAGAAATCTCTATTATCCTAATGCAAACACTGGCTCGAGAGCCAGGTTTCTCTCTCTCTCAAGGGGCCAAAATTATGGAATCAAATTCCGTTGAGCGTAAAGGAAACTAAAAACTCGGTATTCAAGACAAAACTAGAGAAGTATCTGTTAAATAAGGTTAATGTATAGTCTGAACTTCTAATGCCTTCGAAACTTGTGACTTCAAATTTTATCATGATATGGCCACTATAAAAAGAAAAATTCTACCTGATCAGCCGTATGTAACTACAGTGCAGCACATAGTGATTTATAACAGAATAACTGTTGGGGGAAATGAACTTTTTAAATTTAATTTTCATTTAATCCTCAATTATCTCTTCATTTCCATTCGTTTTCTTTTTCTTCCCATTCTTCTGATTCACTTTCCTCCCTGTGTCATTACTCTCCTGTTCAATCTTAGACTTCCTTCATTTCATTTATCCTCCCCAGTCCCTCTCCTTTACCTCTCACCTCCTCTTCCTGCTTCCGTTCCTTCATGTTCTACTTTTCTCGTTTCCCCTTCCCTTCCCTCTCAATTTTCCATAATACTTCCAGTCTTTTTCCTCGCTTTCTTTTCGCTTTCTCCTCCCCTTCTACTTCTCTTCCGCGTATCCTTTTCCTTCTTTTACTTTTCCCGCTGATTCACCATCCTTACTCCATCCCTATCCTTCTTCCGTGTCGTCTTCATCCACCCCCCCCACAACTTTTCCCCCAGTTTCCCATTTCTTTTCTTCCACATTATTTTCTTTCGTTTCCCTTCCCCTTCCTCCTTCCTTCCCACCTTCGTTCTCCTTCTTTCCCCCTCCCGCTTCTTCCTTTTCCCTCCTCATCTTCTCGCTATTCCATGCCCTCTCTTCCCCGTCTATTCTTCTTCTCCTCCTCTTCTCCCTTCCATTTCTTTTCTCCTTCCCTTCATATTCTGATCACCTTTCCTTCTTCTCTTTCCCTTTCCCATGTTCTCCCTCTCCCATTCTTATTCCCTTCCCCATTTTCTCCTCACCCAGTCCTCTTCTCTCCCCTGATTCTCTCCTCCCCTTTCCTTCCTTCCCTCCTCCACTTCTTCCTTTCCAGTTCTTTTCTCCTTCCCCCTCTTCTATCCTTCCTCTTCTTCTCCCTTTCCCCTTCCCCTTTTCCTCACCTTTCCCCCTAATTCCCTTCCTCTTATTACCCCTTCCCCTCTTTCCTTCCCCCTCTTCTTATTCTTTTCTCCTGCAATTCCTCTTCTCCCTTCCCTCTTCCTCCTCCCCTTCCCTTTCTGTTCATTTCTCCATTTCTCCATATTTTTTCCCATGTTTCTCATCCTAGCTTTCCACTTTCCTAATGGTCGCCAGCTGCACCGAAGTTTTTACTTATAATGCCAACACAATTTTTCTTTCTGGTTTCTTGGCTTTTCCCCTCCACCCTCCTTTCCTCCTCGTTCTTCTCCGTCTTACCTCTCTCAGCTCCCCCTTTTCTTTCTTTCTCTCTCTCTCTCTCTCTCTCTCTCTCTCTCTCTCTCTCTTTCCTCCTCCTCCTCCTCCTTTTTCTTGTTCATCTTGTTCTTGTTTTTGTTCTTTTTGTTTTTGTTTTTGCTCTTGTTCTTGTTCTTCCTTAAGACTCCTCTCCTTGCCCCACTTCCCTTGCTCTTCGTCTACTTCAGTCACTTATTCATCCCTGTCTTTAAATACCTTCTTTAGTTCTCCGTGAAATGTTTTAGCTTCAGACGTTTTAACAACTTACTAATTCACTTTGTCAAGGAGAATGATGAATACTAATAAACCTATAGGCCTTTCTAACATTATTATTGCAAGTTCATTATTTTTTAGCTTCATGTACCTCAGGAGAATGTCAGATATAATGATACATACCAGCTGGCTTCAGTATGCAAATTAAGAGGTTGGTATTCACTGGCTGCATAATGACATTCGAATTACAGTCACCCCTTCCTTGCCCAACCCATACATTTCATAACCTCACCCAGACCATATCTTGTGTCGCCTCTACCTTTCCCCTGCCTCATCCTCACCCTTACCCTGCCCCAACTGTACCCTTTCCCTGCCTCACTCTTACCCTTCCCCTGCCTCACTCCTACCCTTCCCCTGCCTCACTCCTATCCTTTCCATGAATCACCCCCTACCCATCCCCCTGCCTCACTCCCACCCTACCCCAGCTTGACCCCTATCCTCCTTTGTCTTACTCCCACTCTCACCCTGCCTCACACCCACTCTCCTCTACCTCACTCCCTCCCCTAACCCGCCTCATACCCACCCTCTCCGAATCTCACACTCACCCTCTGCCTGCCTCACACCCACCCATCCCTGCTTCAAGCGCACGCTCTCCAGCCTCACCCATCTTTACCCAACCTCACACACACCCTTCTCCTGCCTCACTCCCACCTTCTGCGTTCCTCACACCCACTCTCCCTGTCTCTCACACCCACTCTTCCCCTTCCACACACCCACTCTCTCCCTACTCCCAAACCTACCCTCTCCCTGCCTCACTCGCAGGCTGCGTTGGCGCACCCCACTTCTGTAGAACGAAACTTTAAATGCAATACTTTAATTTTATGGCTCATTAAGAATAGCAGAAAGAAAAGATTTTTAACGAGAACAAAGTGGAAAGAGAAAACAATTATGTTTTCTTGAGAGGAAGTGCATAAGGAGGGCAGAAAATATTTACCTCTTGCCAACTGGAAGGCAGAATTATTTACAAGACCATTATGGTCCATGTGGAATTTTAAAGTGGGAAAAGCAAATACTGGAAAGCAACAAACGTAAGGAACGCAGCGTGAAAAAAGCTGAGAACACGAAAGCTGTTCTAAGCATCGAATCCCCGCCTCTCCCCCGCCCCCTCCACACACCATCATCATCATCATCATCATCTCGAAACAGCTATCCAAATTTGTATATTATTCACCCTTGATAGTAAAATTAATCTGTTTTATTAAATTATTTCTCTATATACATAAACCTGAACAAAACTTCTTATTCCAAGGGGGGTGGACACGATTGTGTTCCTTCCACGTAACCCAGTTTTTGGCCATCATGCTGCCTGTTCTTCAACTCACAACCCCTTTCGCACATACTTGTCCACCCCGTCCCTCTGTCTCATCCCCCTTGCCCCCGTCACCTTACTCTTTCCTTACATACATTCTCCTTAGCCAAAGTGATTATAAGATTGGTTTGTGAATCTGCGAGTGAGGATCTATGCAAGGGATGTCCTCTTTATGGATTTACTGAGGGAGGGGTGCGAGATTAGTTGTATGGGGAGGAGAAAGGGAGAGCAGATGGAGAGAGGAGGAGGGATGAGGTTGTGAGAGACTGGGGAAGTGGAAAGGGGATGGGGAGAAGGTCGATGGAGCTGAGGACAGGAGACACAATCAGTTTTTGTTCGGTCTCAGTCCTCCATTAAAACTCGACATTCAAGGTCACATACAGGTCTCATTTATGCTACTGGGTGAAGAGGAGAGCAGGAGGAAATGTACTGAGCACGCTAGTCTTAACGGCTCTCAAATGATGAAGGACTTTACACCCAGAGAGAAAGGTTTGTTGTAATAAAAACTTCAATGAAACATTGTAACTTTTCTTCATTATCGTCCTGTCTGCAGTAAGTGTATGTAATGGGGAAGGAGCGGAGGGGATGAGGATGGTGCTGAAGCAGTTGTTGCCTCACTTGTAATGAACTGTAGATTTAATTATTTTGAAGGCAGTACCTAGTTGCAGACTGTGATGTGAGGACTGCACTGACGAAGGTGAGAAGAAGGAGGACGACGAACAAAGTGAAGGGAGGAACAGAAGAGAGAGAACTGTATGCTTATTTTGAGCGAAGTAGGAAAAGAACTTTGTAATGAAAAATAAAGAATGCTAAAGTAATGGTAAACGAAAAGTTGACTTATGTGTAATATGCCAAAACGAAGAATCTACAAGAGGTACGTGATAGCAGGAAATACGAGGAGACGAGGAAAGGAATCATAGGGATGTAGAAGCAACTGCCAGTTAATGAAAGGACTCAGTTCAAAATATATTTTTTTCTTATGTAATGCTAAGGAGGAATATAATGTAAAAAAAAAAAAAGAAACTGGAGGAGGAAATTGTGACTAAACAGAAGAGAACAGACAGCAGTAGAGATGGTAGTGAGGGCTGCGATTTGTTTTACACCTTAACGAAAAAAAAGTATTCTACATAATATTCTTCGAGTTACGGGACGATTTCATTCATCTTAGGAGAGCCCCTGTCAATGACGGTTTCAGTAAAGTTGCATCTGACTCCTCCAGTCCGAGAACTCTGCAGTAAGTTGAATTCAGTCATCAGAGCAAAAACAAAATAAAGACGAAGGACACGTTTGATAACGGCACCCACCTCTCCATTATTGTAGGATGGGGGAAATAATTATTTACGGGGAAAGCGAAGGGGCGAACCGCAGGCATCCAACACTCCATAAACTCTGCCGTGGTGAAGGTCTACTGCTGTGTAAAATTTCTTGTCCTTATGTAAATACTATGGCGCTGTCCCCCCTGGGGGCAATCCCCCACTGGAAATGGGTGGCCATCGTGGTTCCCAGCTTCTTTAGGACGTGGCCAGGGTGAACATCTACCACTGTGCAAAATTTTATGCTCCTAGGTTTGAAACTGTGACCGTGCTTTACGGCCGTGGCATGGGACCGCGGAGTCCATCCCTGCAGGGATGGCCTAAGGGGGTCTCACTCTACCTATAACGTGGTCCAATAGAAGACCTACCATTATAGAAAATGTCATGCTCTTAGCCAAAGACGATGGCATTCTTGCCCCTGGGAGTAGATTCTCCACCCGGGCACTGGGGAACATCTATCAATATCAAAGATTACAATACTTCAAATAAAAAACTTGAGTTGTGCATGACGACTCAGGCCGAGATCAATGGGAGAAGCCCTCTCTCTCTAAGGCGGGCAGCCCTCAGGTTAAAACCATGTTTATATCCTGGTGTGAGTAAAGCTCTGTCATGGAGCATAAGTTCGAGGTCTTCAGAAGAAGAAGAAAAAAAAAAAAGGTCATGGTGAGACTACACTAAGGGGCCTCACACTGCCTGAAACCTGGCCCGTGGTAAAGTCTACCATTGTACAAAATTTTGTTTTCCTAACACTCCTCTCATAAGGTCTGAACTCCATTCATCAAGAAGGTACAGTAACTCAGTGAGTGTGGGAATGAGTGAGTGAGGGAGGGAGAGAGGGACTGGGTGATGCAGTCAGGGACAAGCACTATTCTCGTATTTGCACGCCCCTGTGGGTGTGGGAAAACACATCATGGGTTGAATAAGTTGATCAAAGAATTTCTATGAATTCCCAATGGCATCTTCCCCACATACGTCTAGGGAAAGACAGGGCATTAAAATATACAATAAAAGGAAACGGAACGACCTTCAGTAGTAGAAGGATAAAGTAGCGTTTTATGGGTGGTGGGAAGAGAGAGATGACGGCGAGAGTGATGAGTGTGATAGGTGTAAGACTGAGAGAGATGAGGGTGTGAGGTGTGAGGATGGGAGCGGTGGGAGTGAGAGGTGTGACGGTGAGAGGTGTACGGGTCAGAGGGGTAAAGATGATGGAGATAAGGGTGGGAGGGATAAGAGTGAGAGGGGTGAGGGTGAGAGGGGTGAGGTAATGGGGATGAGGGTTAACGGGGTGAGGGGGAGAGAGGTGATGAAAATTGAAGGTGGGATCTGCAACGGTACAAGCAGGATTTGCATAGCTTTCAGGCCGAACACTGCCTTTTACAGAGCTTCCATTTCACTCCTACCAAGATTACACGTAAAAATTTTTGGATCGCTTATCTCTGGAAGGAATTACATGCAGACAGAATGCTTTTTCACACTTTTGTATTTTTATTATAACTGTAGTCATAATGTACCTCTTCACTGCTACAGTGCCTGATGTTTTTGTTTATGCCGTAGGAGTGTGACCGAAGAATTAAATTTACTCGTAATTTAAAAAGTTACAGTTTAGCACTAGTCAAGGTTAGCTTAGTACCTTAGTGTCTCGTACTGACGTATAAAGCACTGGTCTTCAGCACACACAAAGGCAACAAAAATCAAAAGAAAAAAAAACAGTTGAGGTACAACGAAAAGACCTCTCTGAGAGCCTATGTACAGCTGTAATAAAGAGTTCTGACACGTGTGCAAAACAGAGTGTTTGCTATAGATTTGTGCTACATGAGAGGCACTGATACGATATATTTGCTAGAGGCTTTCACTAACAAATCAGTCATATTATGAATGATGTCAAAAGCCAAACTTGATAATGCGCAGCAACAAAAGAGATACGGTAGGGAACACTCTAACTTTTGTTGCAACTGTGAAATAGCAAATAGGCTATGTGTAGTATGGGGAGTAGAATCGTCTCGCCCAACAGCATGCTGATTTGCATACATTGGAAACCGAGGTTGTGTGTGTGTGTGTGTGTGTGTGTGTGTGTGTGTGTGTGTGTGTGTGTGTGTGAGAGAGAGAGAGAGAGAGAGAGAGATTTATGGTGATTTGCACGAGCTTGTTTGTACGTGAAAAATAAAAGATTGGCCTACCATATAGCATTTTACTCACCCGACGTATTCACTTTGTATATCAGTGCTGCAGGATAAAGCGACATAGGAAACTCACTCCAGTACTGTATATATATTTCTTTACTTAGCTGATGTTTGAGTAATCTCTATTCAGTCGATTTTTTCCTATGTTCTGCCTTAATATTTTCCTAGACATCAGAAGGACCTGATGGTACTACGGCCGTATTCTCGTCAGGTCAGAGGATCACTAGCTTTTTATTGTTATTTGATTAGGTCATTTAACGGTATATTTATGTTTTAATGGCACCGATTTTTATCCTAAAGACCTAAAAGACATAGTTGAAAATACTGAGGTGAAACATACATCAGTCACCTAGAAGAGGTGGCATAATGTCTTTTAATATGACTGGCATGGAATCCGAGGTCTAACGTCCTTATACAGTGCTCAACATTGACAATTAAGAAAAGATATTTCCTCCGAAAAATAATCACTAAAAATATTATATAGCTGCAATGGCTTCAGTAAGCAGCAAAAATCCTAGTCAAGATATTATTTATTACTAAACTGTTCAGCCAATGATTATTTCACACATAATAATTATTATAAAGCCACCACGCCCACAGGCTCGCACTTTTAGGCTTAATAATTAGATTCACCGAGTAATCATTATGAAACACCGGGTTAACATGTCCAGTTGATTTGAAAACAAATAAATGGCAAATTAAATAATTTGGGATTTAAGTGGTTTTCATTAAAGAAAAAAATAAAGATTACTGGATAGTGAAACAAATTACTACTTAGCCAGACAAAAAATAGGCTGCTAATTACATTAATTTTAAAAAAGTTGATCATTAATAGCAATGAAATTCAAATCAGTTCCCAAGCATACCTTACACACAATCTAGTCGAATAAAGTCGTTAACCTAAAAATGCAAAATATATATATATATATATATATATATATATATATATATATATATATATATATATATATATATCAACAAGTTCACAGGATGATGCAGAGGTTTACAAATGCTGTGTTGATCCCTGGGACCTGTCGGCTGTTATATGCTGCTGGCTTAGGATATCTTCACGCTAGTCAAGTGGTCGGAGACAGTGCAGTGCTACTCTATCATTTCGTGGGATATAACACTCAACTGGCTCAGATGCGGGCACGTGGTTGACATAAACCAGATATATGCCATTTACTAATAGACAGCTATTGCCTGATTCCTATATTAACCTCAGTGCTACTAATATTCCTGTCTCTAAAAGTATTGAAATTCTCGGTGTTTCACCTAACATTACCCTCAGCTGGACTTCTCATGTTGGATTACTTGCTAAAACTGCTTCAGATAAACTTGGACTGTGCAGAGTCCGTGACTTCTTCACTGACGAGCAGTTTGTTACAGTTTACAGTATGCATATGTGCTCTGAGCTGGAAGACTGCTTACCCTTGTGGAGTGGATGTGGAGAGGTTGTGCTAAAACAGCTGAACAAAAATCGGAACAAAGTTGTAAGAATTACTAACTACCCTGCAATTTCAAATGGACTACCTCCCCTACAGGTAAGAAGGAATGTTGCCTCTCTTGCATTATTTTACAGAGGCTTTTATGGCAAATGCCAGACGAAGTTGCAGCCATTATGTCATCTCTCCACTCCTTCCTCCGTACTACACGGGCATCTGGCAGCGCCCATGACATGACTGTAACAGTGCCATATTGCAGAACTTCTATCATAATTCATTTATTCCCTGAACTGCTTCTCTTTGTAACTCGCCTCCCTAGATTAGTTTCCCACCAAACTTCAACCTACATCAGTTTAAGTCCAGCTGTTACAGATATTTTATGTATGGAGGACTCCTGTAATGTGGCGTTTGAACCAGGGATGGGGTCAATTACGTATTTGTATTTGTATTTGCAAATACACAAACATCGATATTTGTATTTTATTTGTATTTGAGAATGTTACAAGTTGCATATTTGTATTTGTATATGTATTTGAGCCTTGTATTTGCCATATCTGCCTCAAATACAGTCAAATACACTCATATATAATTGCTAATTTTACATGCCACTGTGATATAATTACTGCCAATAGTGAATTTTACTTTTCTTCATAAATAAAAGTTGGCATAGTTGGCATCTTGTCTACCAGTCTCATTCAGTCAAGGGATAATATTCAGTACTATACTTGTCAGAACGTGTTCCAGACCTGTTAGCCTATGTTGAGTGACTGAGAGACTGAGATCAGCACCAGAAGCCAGCAGTCACTCGTAAAGCCAAGATGTCTCGCACTGTATTTAGATGTTTTGGACCTAAGCAGCCTGGTTCTGACACTAACCAGTACATCGTTGAATGTAATTATTGTCACAAGAATGTTGCTAGTTCCCTCAAGAGCACATCCAATCTATGGACACATTTAAAGGTTAGTATACTTAGTTAAATTAAAACAGTGGTGTAGTGCTATAATAAATGAGTGAAGCATTATTAGTGAGCAAGATTAACCTAAATCTCAAGGGAGTAAAATTATCTGTTTATAATAAGGTTGAATGAAATTGGTACGGTACCTTCACTTGTATTTGTACTTGACGTTTCATATTTGTGTTTGTTGGTACGATACCTGTATTTGTATTATATCTGTATTTGAAGCTTCATATTTGTATTTTATTTGTATATGATTATTTAAAAGTTTGAATATTTGTACCTGTATTTGTAATTGGCTGCAAAGAAATGAACGTATTTGTATTTGGGCACTTGTATTTGACCCCATCCCTGGCTTGAACTACTCTTTTTTATATTTAAATTGTTTTTTTCCTTCCTCTGATCATTTTCTCTCTCTCTCTCTCTCTCTCTCTCTCTCTCTCTCTCTCAAAAAAAAAAAAAAAAAAATGGAGGAAAGTAGGGAAGGGGAGGAAGAGTCAACGTAAATATTTTGTTTCTAATTGTTATTGGGTTGAAAGAAAGTTAAACCGCGTTTTCATGTGACCTTTTTTAACTAGTCAAGACCAATCAAAGTTTTCTGGACCTACTTGATGCTCGCGAGAATGAATTTTAGCTCAGTACCATCCTTTATGTGTTCCTGTTGGCTGGAGGATCGAGTGGGCATAGCCATGACGGAATCAGGTGAGTTATGTAAAGAGAGAATGGGATGATAATAAATTGAATTAGCTAAAAATTTCATCGTTATCTACGTACACAATAGTTGTTTCTACTTCATATAAAAGTCTGATCAGCTAGTCAGGTCAGGTGCGGGTAAGGGAATGGGTCTGTTATGATGTGGCAGGGGTAAACCAGTTCTGCTGTCGGGCCCTGCTGCGGATGTCACTGATTGCATTGCGCAGTTGACCCTTGTGCGGTGTGGTGCGGTGAGGATCTGTCCGTTCTCCTCTTTGGGGCTAAGATGTGAATGAATGTGTTTGAATGGATGAGTAAATGGAGAGTATGTCGTCCTATCTCGGCTACCCCCCTTTCCTTGGGGGAAGCAGCCTAGGTATATAGATAGATAGATAAAAGTAGGGCTGCCATACGTCCGGATTTTCCCGGACATGTCCTGCATTTAGGTTGTCAAAATCTTCGTCCGGGAGGTATTATAAAAATTCTCCAAAAGTCCGGTTCCCTCACTTTTTCTCGAAAAGTATAATATACTTTTAAACTCTGTAATGACGAGAGAGAAAGAGAGAGAGACTTTCGTTGCT
>NW_027645087.1:0-4995 GCF_032717465.1 Coenobita brevimanus | reverse complement strand
TTCGCCAGCTGGTAAGAGTTGCCAACTTGGCTGGTTTAGCTATGCAGCTAGATAGCCTGCCTTTTCCTCTTGTTCAGCCACGATTTTTTTTTTTTTTTCATACTCATTGCTGTTATAGCTATAAAATAAATGATAACTGCACACAGATATTGGCTTAGGATTCATTTTTACACTGTAGCATATGTTATTCTTATGATCTTATCCTGCATCTAAGGCGTTGTTGCATTTTACAGTCCTAATATTGCCAATTCTGTAATTTGCCTGTTTTCCAGTATATTGTAAAAATTTTAAAGAAGGCGCTCCGATCGGATCGAGCCTGTGCAGGTTTATGTCCAAAGGATGGTTGGGGTTCAGTGCTCACGTAATGCCGCTCAGGGATGAGTGAGGCTGGTCACTCTCATCTTAAATGTCAGGATGATGGCTCATTGATGGATGGATGGATGGATGCAGTACAGTAGCACTGATATATATATATATATATATATATATATATATATATATATATATATATATATATATATATATATATATATATATAAGGGTTTCATAGTGCCAAAAGCCCAAAATTTGTGTTGGGGGAAGCATGGCTTTCAGCGGAGACGTACGATATTTTGACTGTTCAGATAATGGCAACCCGATATAAAAGATAATAACTCTCCAATGTCACCATTAGAACAAGAATGGGTCATGAAGTAAAATAAATGTGCAGACTATCTTTTCGGTTCAAACAGAACTCTAATAACCGGAGACGAAGGATGCAGTTCCAGAGAGAAGGTGCGACGTTGCCGTATCATTTATCGTTGAACTTTCTCGAACGTTGCCAATATGACTGATTAAGTGTTCCCCAAGAAAAATCACGCTCACAGGGAACTACTGTTTGTCCGTGCTGCCCAGTGCTACCGAGCATCCATTGTGTGCAGCCAAGCCTGGCTCTGAGGCAGGACCCCTTAAGACAATCCTGACTGGTCTAATTTGTCTGAAACTGTCTCACCATAAAATCCATGGGACTTGTCTCGACCGGTTCAGACCAGTCTGAAAGCCTCACGGCAATGCGGCTGTACTGATGATTATTGTTCACATGATGCAGACTGGCTGTGGCTTCGATTGTATTCAAAGTTAGAAGAGCCTTTGGTACTGAATGGGTTAATGAAAGCCACATCAAACCCCTCAACTTCGAGAAGTCTCTCCTAAGAAGATAAATATTCTTTGCAGATAGCAAGAATACGCCAGAGTGTACGTTCTCGGAATGAAGTGTTTGATGAGAAACTTCAAGGAACATATGTGTCTTGAGATTAAAGTAACATTAACTTTTATAGGTCGAAGTGTCTCTCCAGTAATTTCGTCTGGCGATAAATTGAATAAGGTAAGAGAGACGTTATACTGACTTTGGCAATGAAGGATTTATTACTCCACCACGGGATGTGTTCTCTAAGCAGATAAAATGTGATCCGTTTCTTTCCTTGGCTGTTGTCCACAGGTCGTGACGTAGCACCCAGGCTAATCTCATCGTATGCTCAGAGGTCTATAAAAATCATCAAAAGAGAGAGAGAGAGAGAGAGAGAGAGAGAGGGGGGGAGTGAAAGTAGGTGGTTATTGGAGGAAGGTGGGGGGAGGGATATTCATGGGCGTTGGCACCTGCGTGACGTGTCTGCATGCACGAGTGAGTGACAAAATGCGTGAGAATTAAAAACAAAACAAAACAAAGCGGGGACGGAGAAAAGGAGAAAAAAACGCGCGTAACAGTGTGAGAGGTGAGAGTGGGAGTATAATAGCAGAGAGTGTGATAGAGGTAGGTATTGATGTGAAGGGAACATGATGGTTGGCTGGAACGTGAGAAACCTTACCCAGTACACCCCAGTAATGGTTCAGTTTACTGCTTTGTGTGTGTGTGTGTCTGAGAGAGAGAGAGAGAGAGAGAGGTGGGTGGGAGCGGGACGGAGAGAAAATATCTGCATAAGTGTAGGTTTGTGTAATTGTGTGTATATGTATGGATAAGTGTGTGTCTGTGTGCATGTGTGTATTCAGGTGTGTTTGTGCGTGGCGGGAATAGCTAAGTAAAATTCCTTTTCTCTTTTCCAGCTTAAAACTTTCCTTATATACTTTCCGTTTTCTTCCCTATTGCTTCCCTTATTCGTTTTTGTCGCTTAATGTTCAACATTTATTCTAATAACTTCCTTCATCAGTTAATAGCAATCTGCGATCTTCTTTCCTCCACGTTTCTTTCTCTCCAGCTGTTCTTTTCCTTTTTTTTTTTTTTTTTTTCCAGTTTCTTCGCTTGTTTTTTATTTTACCGATGGCATCCTCATTCTCTATATTCCTTCCATCAGTACCTGCCGTACCAATGAACTGATATTAATTAGTCGAACAGTGTTCCAAGAACGATTATTAAAATGATTAACAAAAGTAGGAACTCTTTAAATGAAGACATAAGTTAAAATACACTCATTTGAGATGCGGAGAGTCATGGGGAAAAATCCCGTTTGAGTTAGTAGGTATTGAAGAGTAGGTTGTTAAGTTGGGAAAGCAAGCCAAATTACTTGGCAACGTAATTATATAATTCTAATGAACGTTTCAGGAACAAGCTAGATGGGTTTGTAACATGGAACGTTACAGCATGAGAATCATCCAGACTGTACTGACTTCTGCTCCGTTGACGTAACTCTTATTCTCTTTATGCTGGCTCCTGACGATTACACTTGCGCTAAGACAGACTGTTTAAACTGAAGAGGTTAGATACAGCATTAACTAACCGCTCACTCTATATATGATTCCTGTGAAGAATTAAAACATCGGTCTGTTACAAGAAGAAATCAGTAAACATCATCTGACTGAAGACGTGGAAAGTATAGTCGGTACCAAAATACTTGTCACTTCATGGACTTTCAGGAAATGTCTGGTACAGTTGATAAATAAAATATTATAGTTTTTATAATAATAATAATAATTAATGGTTCATTGTCCAAGAAAGTTATAAAATACATATGATGTGTACATTATAACATTGTGACTTGGCTTACAAATCAAAATCCTTTGAAGAAAATACATATATATACCCAGTCACCCACCCACGCACACACACACACACACACACACACGAGACTGAATGTCAAAAGTCTTTGAAGAGAGGAAAAATGTTTCCAGGAATTAACTGTTGAAAGTTCCGTCATCTCTAGCTTTCTTCCCAGTCGTTCCATAGCTGCTGTTGTAGACGGCCACCATTCTTCTCTTAGAGCTATCGATGCTGGTGTTCCTCAGAGCTCTGTCCTATCACCAACTCTTTTCCTTTTATTCATCAGTGACCTTCTAAGCTGTAAATCTAACCCTATCCACTCATAGGCTGATGATTCCACCCATCACCTTTCCATCCGCCTGTCGCAGCGTCCATCTCAGCAGTTACTTCAACAAACAAGGGATGAGGGCAAGGCTATGGCACTCCTAATGTATGACTTGGCTCATACATCAGATTAGAGAAAAAGTAATCTTGTTTTCGATGCATCAAAAACTCATTTTTTACATCTTTCGACTAGCCAAAAGCTACCTCAGCAGTACTGTCTACTTTTTCACAATATCCAACTCACTCCTGCATCATCTTCGAACATACGTGGGGTTTCATTCTCCCGGGATTTATCATGGAAAAATCATATTACCATTCTTGTACAATCTACTTCCTAGAGGTTAAATGTGCTAAGCCGACTCCGTGCCTTCTTTACCACTGCACAGTTATTGACTTTAAACAGTGGTTTTATTCATCCCTGTGTAGAGCACAACTCTCATGTGTGGGGAGGCTCCCAATATACAGTTCTTTTTATGAAGGTAGAGTCAAAAGCTTTTTGCCTCATAGACTCTCCTTGTAGTGACTCTTCAATCCCTGTCTCTTTGCCTCACTGCTGCAGCTTTCTCTCTTTTCTATCGCCACGTCACTGGTCACTGCTTCTCTGAACCGTCTGTTTGCATCCCTCCACCACTAAGGCAGACTCGTAACACCTGTCTAGCAGAAAACTCTCATCCTTTTTCTGTCCAACTCTCTAATGCAAGAGCTAACAGTTACTCCCAGTCCTTCATGTATGCAACAGTTCATCTCTGGAACTGTCTTCCTCTGTCTGTATCTTCTATTGCATATGACCTTCAGTCTTTTTAACGCAATGGGTTCAGGTATCTCGAAAAAAAAAACTGATCTTGAAGTTGTCTCGCTGTTATTTGTTTTTATTTTCTTTCTTGGATGGAACAATCTTGCCAGCTTCTGGCATTTGGTTCCTTCTTTCCTGCACCAAAATATAAATAAATAAGTAAATAAACTATTCTGTGTTTGTTCTCGGGTTCCAGAGCGGGAGTGCTTTTTCTTTACTTTTCACTTTCCTAATTTCCATGGTAGCCTAGGTATCCTATCCTCCATGGTGTTTCTCCCTCTATTTTTCCTCTCAGTTTCGGCTGCAGGATTTAATTGGAGAGAAAGAGTCACTTCCTTGTTCTTCCTGAGTAGTTCTTGTACCTATACCCCATTCACTTAAGCGAGTCGCGAGGTGCCCAGAAATAGTCTGAGGGTTGCTGCTGATTGGCTAATACAGCCGGTACTACGGGTGCGGTGAGAGTTCGACCCGAGGTTCATAGTCACACTGACTGCTATGCCACCACTCTTCCACCAACCCTACCCCACTTTTACCCCGTTGTGTTGGCCAATCATGGGCGTCCATCCGTTCGTCAAATATGCCTGAGTTAAGGGAACGGCCTTAAGGGTATTCATCCCAAATGCCTGAGTTAAGTGAATATCCTTAAGGGTATTCACTTGGGGAGGCGGTGGCTCAATCGGTAGAGAGGTGGCCTGAAGCTTACGGACCCAGGTTCGAATCCCGGCTGGGGCAGGGAAACAGTTTAAGAATTTGAATTTCATTAAATCAGGCTTTACTGATCTACCAGAAGACCCGCCGACATGTCGTAAAAATACCCCCGCTAATACCAATACACCAGTCCTGTATGAGACAGCCCTAGCATGTATTC